>NC_086110.1:78202937-78471369 GCF_963921235.1 Mobula hypostoma
CGTAACTTCCGCCACCTCCAACGGGATCCCACCACCAAGCACATCTTTCCCTCCCACCCCCTGCTTTCTGCAGGGATCGCTCCCTATGCGACTCCCTTGTCCATTCGTCCCCCCCCCATCCCTCCCCACCGATCTCCCTCCTGGCACTTATCCTTGTAAGCGGAACAAGTGCTACACATGCCCTTACACTTCCTCCCTCACCACCATTCAGGGCCCCAAACAGTCCTTCCAGGAGAGGCGACACTTCACCTGTGAGTCGGCTGGGGTGATATACTGCGTCCGGTACTCCCGATGTGGCCTCCTATATATATTGGCGAGACCCGACGCAGACTGGGAGACCGCTTTGCTGAACACCTACGCTCTGTCCGCTAGAGAAAGCAGGATCTCCCAGTGGCCACTCATTTTAAATCCACATCCCAATCCCATTCTGACATGTCTATCCACGGCCTCCTCTACTGTAAAGTTGTTGGAGGAACAGCACCTTATATTCCGTCTGGGTAGCCTCCAACCTGATGGCATGAACATTGATTTCTCTGACTTCAGTTAATGCCCCTCCTCCCCCTTGTACCCCATCCCTTATTTATTTATTTATTTATTTATTTCTCCTCTCTCCCCCCCCCCTTGTTTTTTTCTCCCTCTGTCCCTCTCACTGTATCTTCCTCTGCCCCCCCCCCCGTCTTTCTCCCTGGGCCTCCTGTCCCATTATCCTCTCGTATCCCTTTTGCCAATCACCTGTCCAGCTCTTGTCTCCATCCCTCCCCCTCCTGTCTTCTCCTATCATTTTGGATCTCCCCCTCCCCCTCCAACTTTCAAATCCCTTACTCACTCCTTCAGTTAGTCCTGACGAAGGGTCTCGGCCTGAAACGTCGACTGTACCTCTTCCTAGAGATGCTGCCTGACCTGCTGCGTTCACCAGCAACTTTGTATGTGTTGGTTGAATTTCCAGCATCTGCAGAATTCCTCGTGTTTGCGTCTATACCTTCAGAAGAGGCTTTTAATTTTGAAAGCGGTTACTGGTGTCTGTTGTGTGTGGACAGGATGGTAGGAACTGAGGTGGAAATGTGATCTTTCCATTACCCCTGCTTCCTTCCACCTGGATGTGTCAGATTCCACAGCAAAGCAGTGGTGCCAGTTCACAACTCTAGCAACCTCATTCTGGTGCAGGCTTCACACAAACAACACAATCTCTCTCTCACATCCTCCAGTTTCCTCCTGTGTAGATAGGCATGGAGCATAGAACATCCACAGGCCCTTCACCTGCAATGGGTCCGAATCATAGCTCCATGTATCCATCCGGGAGACTCGTAAAAAACCCTGTTGTAGCCGCCTCCACCACCGTTGCTGGCAGCCCATTCCACACACTTGCCACTCTTTGTGTAAAAAAACTTACCCCGACATCTTCTCTGCACTTACTTCCAAGCACCTTAAACCTGTGTCCTCTCGTATTAGCCATTTCAGCCCTGGGAAAAAGCCTCTGGCAACCCACACAATCAATGCCTCTCATTATCTTACACACCTCTATCAGGTCACCTCTCATCCTCCGACGCTCCAAGGAGAAAAGGCCGAGTTCACTCAACCTATTCTCATAAGGCATGCTCCCCAATCCAGGCAACATCCTTGTAAATCTCCTCTGCACCCTTTCTATGGTTTCCACATCCTTCCTGTAGTGAGGTGACCAGAACTGAGCACAGTACTCTAAGTGCTCCAACATTTCCTTTCGGCTCTTAAACTCAATCCCATGATTGATGAATGCACCATATGCTTTCTTAACCACAGAGTCAACCTGTGTAGCAGCTTTGAGTGTCCTATGGACTTGGGCCCCAAGATCCCTCTGATCCTCCACACTGTCAAGAGTCTTACCATTAATACTATATTCTGCCATCATATAGCATGTAATTGCATATAGCATGTGTTGGCACATGACCAAGTGGTTAAGGCGTCGGTGTAGTGATCTGAATGTCGCTGGTTCGAGCCTTGGCTGAGGCAGGGTGTTGTGTCCTTGAGCAAGGCACTTAATCACACATTGCTCTGCGACGACACCGGTGCCAAGCTGTATGGGCCCTAGTGCCCTTCCCTTGGACAACATCGGTGGCATAGAGAGAGGAGACTTGCAGCATGGGCAACTGCCAGTCTTCCATACAACCTTGCCCAGCCCTGTGCCCTGGAAACCTTCCAAGGCGCAAATCGATGGTCTCATGAGACTAATGGATGCCTATAGCATGTAATCAAATAATCAGTTTTATTGTCACTGACATGTTGTAGAATTATGAAATTTGTTGTCTTGCAGCATCAATACATAAAAATGCTGCACATTATAAAGTTATAAGCTATAAAATACAGTGCCTACAGAAAGTACTTGACCGCCCTCGCAAGTTTCATATTTTACTGTTTTACAACATTGAATCACAGTAGATTTGATTTGACTTTAAAGACACTGATTAACAGAACAGTCTCTTCCATGTCAAAGTGAAAACAGAGCTCTACAAAGTGATATAAATTAATTACAAATATAAAATACACAATAATTCATTGCATAATTATTCACCCCTTTAAGTCAGTATTTAGTAGATGCACACAACATACATCAAAGTTGCTGGTGAACGCACTAAGTCCTGATGAAGGGTCTCGGCCTGAAACGGCGACTGTACCTCCTCCTAGAGATGCTGCCTGGCCTGCTGCGTTCACCAGCAACTTTGATGTGTGTTGCTTGAATTTCCTGCATCTACAGATTTCCTCGTGTTTTAGTAGATGCACCTTTGCTAGCAATGACAGCCTCGAGTCTGTGTGGAGAGGTCTTGATCAGTTCTGCACATCTGGACATAGAAATTTCTCCCCATTCTTCTTCATAAAACTGCTCAAGCTCTGTCAGATTGTGTGGATCGTGAGTGAACAGCCCTTCTCAAGTCCAGCCACAAATTATTAATTGGATTGAGGTCTGGACTCTGACTTGGCCACTCCAGGGCATTAACTTTGTTGTTTTTAAGTCATTCCTGTGTAGCTTTGGCTTTATGCTTGGGGTTATTGTCTTGCTGGAAAACAAACCTTCTCCCAAGTAAAAGAAAGAGAAAATCTGCAGATACTGGAAATCAAACACACACAAGATGCTGAAGGGACTCTGCAAGCCAGGCAGATCAATGGAAAAAAGTGTAGTTGACATTTCGGGCCGAGACCCTTCATCAGGACTTCTCCCAGGTCACAGTTCTCTTGCGGACTGCATCAGGTTTTCCTCCAGGATTTCCCTGTATTTTGCTACATTCATTTTACCCTCTACCTTCACAAGCCTTCCAGGGCCTGCTGCAGTGAAGCATCCCCACAGCATGATGCAGCCACCACCATGCTTCACGGTAGGGATGGTGTGTTTTAGAAATGTGCAGTATTTGGCTTACACCAAACATAGAGTTTAGTCTGATGGCCAAAACACTCAATTTTGGTTTTATCAGGCCATAGAATGTACTTCCAGCTGACTTCAAAGTCTTCCCACATGCCTTTTGGCAAACTCTAGCCAAGATTCCATCTGAGTTTTTTTTTCAACAGTGTCTTTCTCTTTGCCACTCTCCCATAAAGCTGCGACTGGTGAAGCAACCAGGCAACAGCTCTCGCCCATCTCAGCTTGTAACTCCTCCAGAGTTGTCATAGGTCTCTTGGTGGCCTCCCTCACCAGTCCCCTTCTTGCAGTCACTCAGTTTTTGAGGACAGCCTGCTCTGGGCAGATTTACAGCTGTGCCATATTCCTTCCATTCTTGATGATTGATTGTACTCCAAGGGACATTCAGTGACTTGGAAATTTTCTTGTATCCATCTCCTGACTTGACCATTTCAATAACCTTTTTTCTGGAGTTGCTTGGAGTGCTCTTTTGTCCTCATAGTGTAGTTTTTGCCAGGATACTGACTCACCAGCAATTGCACCTTCCAGATACAGGTGTATTTTTACTACAATGATTTGAAACACCTTGACTGCACACAGGTCTCCAAAAACAGATCTCCATTTAACAAGTTACGTGACTTCTAAAGCCAGTTGGCTGCAGCAGTGATGACATAGTGTATCAAATTAAAGGAGGTGAATACCAATGCAATTAGTTATTCTGTGTTTGGTATTTGTAATAAATTTAGATCACTTGGTAGCAATCTATTTTCACTTGAAAGAGACTTTTTCTGTTGTTCAGTGTCAAAAAAGCCAAATTAAATCCATCGTGATTCAATGTTGTAAAGCAATAAAAAATGAAAACCCAAGTGTTGTGAATCCTTGTTATTGGCATTGGAGGTCGTCCAGAAAGAAAGATAGTGTATTTAAGTTCATTGCCCATTCAGAAATCTGTTCCTGAAACACTGAGCGTGTGTCTTTCAACCCCTGTATCTTCTCTTTCTGGTGGCGTGTGACATCAGTGCTGGACTTCAGGGCAAGATGTTCCGAGTTCAATTCCAGCGGGCACCCTGGCACGCTCTCCATCCGTGCTGGGTTAAGAGCTGGTGATCTCTTTAGAAAAAACTCACCCGGCAGAAGGCAACAGCAAACCACAGCTTTAACTTGCCTCATACACGATTTCCCAATACATCAGCGGCGTGGAAGGAAATCTCCTGCTAACCGGAAAATTCCGGATGCGACATACCTCTCTTCTCCTTGATGGTAACAATGCCAAGAAGGCATAGCTCGGGTAGTGGGAGTCCTTCATGTTTGATGGTATCACTTTCAGAAAATGTCCTGGATGTTGTGGAGGTCAGTACCCATGATGCAGCTGGCTGAGATTACACCTTTCTGCAGCTCTCGCCAAACCTCTGCAGTAGACATGGCCGTTCAGGTAGTGAGGCAGTCAGTCAGAAAGGCAAACTTGTTCAACAGTAAAGAAAGCAGAGATTCCCAATCAACAATTCCTTTCTCAAAGATAAAAGTAAATTTACCACACCGGACACGACACTGAATTTAACACACCATTCACGAATCTGTGTTAATCACACCGTACACCACGCCAAGTTTATCACCCCGTACACCACGCCGAGTTTATCACCCCGTACACCGCGCCGAGTTTATCACCCCGTACACCACGCCGAGTTTATCACCCCGTACACCGCGCCGAGTTTATCACCCCGTACACCGCGCCGAGTTTATCACCCCGTACACCGCGCCGAGTTTATTACCCCGTACACCACGCCGAGTTTATCACCCCGTACACCACGCCGAGTTTATCACCCCGTACACCACGCTGATTTTATTATACCTTTTACAACACTGAGATTTATTTTCTTACAGGCCACTCAGGAAATTAACGAAATACCGTAGAATCCAGGAAAACCCAGCCATAACCAAGACACAGCTATGTTGAAAAGAAAACAATTTGGGCGAGTAATGAAAGTGTAAGTGGAGAATACCCCTTGATTGTATCCCGTGTTCACGTGCTCCTCTCTCGTTACTCCAAGCGGCACATTCCAGCTCCCCAGCATTCTGTGTGTAAAAATTAAAAACCTCACACATTTGCTTTGTAGTTGTTTCTCTCTCACCTTAAATGCATGCCCTCTAGTATTAGAGATATCAACCCAGGAAAAAGATTCCGGTTCCTCTGCCGAATGGAATTTGTCCTCACTCTCAATAATTTCTCCTTTGGCCTCTGTCACTTTCTCCAAACAAAGAACTCGCGTGGATCTCTGTTGTACCTCCCTGTTTGTCGGCTACCTGGAACAGTCGATGTTCCAAGCCTACAGCGGTGATCATTCCGCACGTTTCCTACGCTACATCGACGACTGCACTGACTGGGGCTGCTTCCTGCACCCGTGTAGACTTCATCCCCCCTGCTTTCAAATTTACCTGGTCAATTCCAACATCTCCCTTTCCTTTCTCCATCTCACTGTCTCTGTCTCCGGAGACAGCTTATCCACTGATTTCAAATTCCAAACCCACGGGATCTCACAGCTACCTAGGCTACACATAGTCCAACCATATTTGTAAAAACGCCATACCCTTTTCTCAATTCCTCTGTTTCCGCCGAATCTGCTCTCAGTTTGAGGCTTTTCTTTCTGGAATGAAGGAGACGTCCTCCATTTTCAAAGAAAGAGGCTTCCCTTCCTCCACCATCAATGCTGTTCTCAGCCACATCTCTTCCATTTCACGCATGTCTGCTGCTACCCCATCCTCCCACCACCCTACCGGGGTTCACAAGGTTAATTCCCGGGATGGCGGGACTGTCATATGTCGAAAGATTGGAGCGACTGGGGTTGTATACACTGGAATTTAGAAGGCTGAGAGGGGATCTTATTGAAACATATAAGATTATTAAGGGATTGGACACGCTGCAGGCAGGAAGCATGTTCCCGCTGATGGGTGAGTCCAGAACCAGAGGCCACAGTTTAAGAATTAGGAGTAGGCCATTTAGAACGGAGCTGAGGAAAAACTTTTTCGCCCAGAGAGTGGTGGATATGTGGAATGCTTTGCCCCAGAAGGCTGTGGAGGCCAAGTCTCTGGATGCTTTCAAGAAAGAGATGGATAGAGCTCTCAAAGGTAGTGGAATCAAAGGTTATGGGGATAAGGCAGGAACTGGATACTGATAGTGGATGATCAGCCATGATCACAGTGAATGGTGGTGCTGGCTCGAAGGGCCGAATGGCCTACTCCTGCACCTATTGTCTACTGTCTATTGTCTATTGGGATAGGGTTCCTCTTGTCCTCACCTACCATCCCACTAGCATCCACGTCTAGCTCATAATTTTCTAAATCTTCCACCATCTCCAACGGGATCCCATCATCAAGCACATCTCCCCCCCCCACCACTTTCTGCTTTCCGCAGGGATCGTTCCCTATGCAACTCCCTTGTCCATTCGTCCCTCCCCACTGATCTCCCTCCTGGCGCTCATCCTTGCAAGTGGATCAACTGCTACACCTACCTCTGCACCACCTCCCTCACCACCATTCAGGGCCATGAACAGTCCTTCCAGGTTAGGTGACACTTCATCTGTGAGTCTGTTGGGGTCATTTACTGTGTTTGGTGCTCCTGGTGTGGCCTCCTGTACATCGGTGAGACCCTTCATAGACTGGGAGACTGTTTCACTGAGCATCTATGCTCCATCCACCAGAACAAGCGGGATCTCCCGGTGGCTACCCATTTTAGTTCCACTTCTCATTCCGATACGTCCATCCATGGCCTTCTCCACTGTCGTTATGAGGCCACACTCAGGTTGGAGGAACAACACCTTATATTCCGTTTGGGTAGCCTCCAATCTGATGGCATGAACATCGATTTCTCAAACTTCCAGTCATGCCCCCCAACCCTCCTTCTCCATTTCCCATCCCCTTTTCCCCCTCTCACTTCATCTCCTTGCCTACCCATTGACTCCCTCTGGTGCTCCTCCCCCCTTTTTCTTTCTTCCATGGCCTTCTGTCTGCTTCACCAATCAACTTCCCAGCTCCTTACCTCATCCCCTCCCCCTCCAGGTTTCACCTATCACCTAGTTTCTCTCCCCTCTCTCCCCACCTTTAAAATCTACTCCCCAGCTTTTTTTCTTCAGTCTTGCCGACGGGTTTTGGCCGGATCATTGACTGTACTTTTTTTCCATAGATGCCGCCTGGCCTGCTGAGTTCCTCCAGCATTTTGTGTGTGTTGCTCAGATTTCCAGCATCTGCAGATTTTCTCTTGTTTGAAAAGATACCAGCTATCTACTCTATCTATACCTTCCATTATCTTATAAACTATCAATTTTCCCCTCAGTCTCTGCTACTCTTGGGTAAACAGCAGCTTGTCCTGCCTCTCATAGTATGTGTCCTCTAAATCAGATGAACTTCCTCTGCACCCTGTCCAAAGTCTTCCCATTCTTCCTATAAAGAGGTCACCTGAATATTATGCAACTCCCTGTGGCCCAACTAGTTTTTTTATGCTGTGACAACCTCCCAACTCTTGAACTCTGTGCCTCAATTAATGAAAGCAAACTTGTCGTTTGCCTTCTTTACCACCCTGTGTGACTTTCTGTCAACCTGTGCAATCACTTTTCGGGACCCATGTACCTGAATCCTAAATTTCCTCAATCCGTCAGTGGTGTAAAAAGATTCTGCCATTAACTCTCCCTTAGTATTGGAACACCTCACACTTGCCTGCATTAAACTCCATCTGCCACTTCTCTGCCCATATCTGCAACTGATTATATACTGCTGTATCCTTTGGTAGTCTTCCATGTGGCCCAAAACAGCACCCAGAACATATTGTTGGCATGTGGCCAAGTGGTTAAGGCGTTGGTCTAGTGATCTGAAGGTCGCTAGTTCGAGCCTCAGCTGAGGCAGTGTGTTGTGTCCTTGAGCACTTAACCACACGTTGCTCTGCGACATCACCGGTGCCAAGCTGTATGGGTCCTAACGCCCTTCCCTTGGACAACATCAGTGGCGTGGAGAGGGGAGACTTGTAGCATGGGCAACTGCCGGACTCCCATACAACCTTGCCCAGGCCTGCACTCTGGAATCCCTCCAAGGCGCGAATCCATGGTCTCACGAGACTAACGGATGCCTATAAGAACACCACCAATCATCATGATCACAACCCTCCCCATCATCACAGACATCAAGAAGGTAGCATCCATCACTGAGGGCCATCATCTCATTACTACCTTCAGGTGGCAGGTACAGGAGACTGAAGACACACATTTACTGGCTCAGAAACAGCAACTTCCACTCCACCGTCAGATTTCTGGACAGGCCATGAACTCTACCTCATTACTCTACTCCCTTTCTCTGCATTATTTATTTATTTTGTCATTTATGGTAACTTTGTGAACATTGGTGAACATTGCCAATTGGTATTGAACAGTGGGCATTGCCAATTGGTGTTGAAGGATGGACATTGCTGATTGGTATTGACGAATGGACATTGCCGATTCATATTGAATGGTGGACATTGCCAAATGGTATTCAATAGTTAACATTGCCGATTGGTGTTGATGGGTTGGCATTGCCGATTGGTGTTGATGGGTGGAGATTGCCGATTGGTATTGATGTGTGGATATTGCCAAATAGTATTGATGGGTGGACACAGCCGATTGGTATTGAAGGGTGGACATTGTCGACTGGTGTTGATGGGTGGTCATTGCCAATTGGTATTGAAGAGTGGGCATTGCCAATTGGTGTTGATGGGTGGACATTGCTGATTGTTATTGAACGGTGGACATTGCCTATTGGTATTGTGTGCAGTTTTGGTCCCCTAATCTGAGGAAAGACATCCTTGCCATAGAGGGAGTACAAAGAAGGTTCACCAGATTGATTCCTGGGATGGCAGGACTTTCATATGAAGAAAGACCGGATCGACTTGGCTTATACTCGTTGGAATTTAGAAGATTGAGGGGGGGATCTGATTGAAACGTATAAAATCCCAAAGGGATTGGACAGGCTAGATGCAGGAAGATTGTTCCTGATGTTGGGGAAGTCCAGAATGAAGGGTCACAGTTTGAGGATAAAGGGGAAGCCTTTTAGGACCGAGATGAGGAAAATCTTCTTCAGACAGAGAGTGATGAATCTGTGGAATTCTCTGCCACAGGAAACAGTTGAGGCCAGTTCATTGGCTATATTTAAGAGGGAGTTAGATATGGCCCTTGTGGCTAAAGGGATCGGGGGTATGGAGAGAAGGCAGGTACAGGGTTTTGAGTTGGATGATCAGCCATGATCATACTGAATGGCGGTGCAGGCTTGAAGGGCCGAATGGCCTACTCCTGCACCTATTTTCTATGTTTCTATGAAGAGTAGACATTGCTGATTGGTGTTGATGGTTGGACATTGCCTTTGTGTGACAGCACAGCCTTCATGCTTAACACTGAAGATTCAATAGAAGATGTCATTGCTGTGAATCATGCTGGCAACCTAAAGTACACCCAGGCATGTCTGAACAAGATAGAAAAGTATTCAGCTTACATTGAGGGCAACATTTTAATTGACTTGAATTATGAATTTAAATAACCAATATAGGTGATTGTTTGAAAGAAAGTGCATGACAGGGAAATTTTATTGTGATAGTCATGATCAGCCGCCAAACTCAGTGAGATACACCCAGAAGTATCCAGGATGCAAAAACTTTGTTGACCATTGTTCTACATGATTTATACAAGAATTAACACAATTAGATTTTTTAAAAATCCAATTTATTGCAAAGTGGTCACAGTGTTGCTGAATGTAGTGATTCGGATTTGCTGTCTGGCTCAAGAACTGAATGATTAAAGATTTTTAACATTGTCAGCATTTACAGTCAAAACAATTCTCTCTTCCCTCTATAGATGCTGCTAAACCTGCTGAGTTACTTCAGCTTCCACCGTTTGGAGTCTCCTCTGTCTGTATTTAACAGGTCGCTTCTTATCGCCATGAGCACAGATTAAACATACTAGATGTATATGCAGCATATTGAAAAATACAGTCTTACTGAAATGTAAAGACAAATTCCTAGGGTCTTGACATATCCCTGGTTCCTGATGGACTTCACCTCAGAATGTCAAAAGAAATGGCTGGTCAGATAGTCAATGAGATTGTCTTCTTCATCCCCTTACCTCTTCCACCAATCTCCACTCCCCCCCACGCCACACACCTTTCCCCTCACCTGCTCTCACCCACCACCTGTCACTTTGTACTCCTTCCCGTCTCCCGCCCCCCCCCCCCCATACTGGATTTTTCACATTTCCTTTCCAGTCCTGATGAAGAGTCTCGGCCGAAACACTGACTGTTTATTCATCTCCGTAGACGCTGCCTGACCTGCTGAGTTCCTCCAGCATTTTGTGTGTGTTGCTCAGGATTTGCAGCACCTGCTGATTTTTTCGTGTTTGTGATACAGCAGACGGTCAGAGTAACTGCCGTATTACGCCTGTCCCGCCCAGTCCAAGTGCCCAGACAGTAGCACTTCGCCCGGGACATCCTGCTGTTATTCAGCTGTTGTCTGTGGGCCGGACCCGCGGCTGCTCGCTCCCCGCCCTCACCTCCCCCGGAACGGACCTGTGACGAGGCAGGAATCCCTCACTCCTCAGTTCTGCGTTTTTCGGGCGGCCCAACAACGCGGAAGCAGCGAGGATTTTTCTCCACGGGATTTCCAGGCGCTCCGGCTATAAAACGCCATGCGCGGCGAAGTTGGGGAGAGCGCAGCGGAGGATGCAGCTAGGAGAGCGGCTCGGACTCCAGAGAGCGATGTGGGCCGTGCAGGTGAGAGAGGTCCCGGGGGGCCGGGGACAGACGGAAGAGGCAGAAGAGATAAAGAAGTGGATGAGCGAAGTAGAGTGGGCGGGAAGGGACGGGAGACGGAGTGGGGGATGGACGGATGGAGGGAGAGGGGATGGGAGAGGCAGCGGGGATGGACCGGTGGAGGAAAGGGAGTGATGCAACGAAACAGACGGAGATAGAACAGGGATGGAGAGAAAGAGTGGATGGAGGGGAGAAGAAGAGGCAGGGAGGAGAGAGATGAGGATTGGTTAGTTACGTGACGAGATGAGCATTGGCCGAGCTCAGCTACAACGGGACGGGGATTGGCAGAGTTCAGGGGCAGCACGATGCGGATTGCGCGAGATGAGGGGCAATTGGACGGGGATTGCTTGAGTTTAGGGCATCACTGCAGCCTCCTCATGTCTCCTGTTCTCCCCCCAACCCCTCGCCTTCCCCAGCTTCTCATGATCGGACTCATGTGGGTGAGTCTTGGACAGACGGCCCGACAGAGACGAGAGGGTCGCAACCAGTGTTTCAGCGCTGAGGAGTTGGATGTCCCGGGCAAAATGCTGCAGAAACTGCTGGTCAGGGCCAACGCGGGACACTTGCTCTCTGTCAGCCTAGTGGAACAGCTGGAGCGGCAGCGGAGGCGACATGGACATTGCCCCAAGATGGGGCACCAGTCAACTCACAACCACAAAATCAGTCACCGCTCCATCTCTCCCTGGGAGTACAGGTACGGGATCTGCACCCTGACGGTCACCGTGGGTGTGGGCATGGGGACTGGGGTTGGGGTTGGGCACTGGGCAAGAGTCAATGGTGGGGTGAAAGAGGATCGGACGATGTGAGAGACGGGGGGTGGGTGGGTCGGCTGTGATTGGCGCTGCGTATTGGATACGGGCTGGGACGGTTTCAGCTCCGATGGGCTCCTTCGGCCCCTCATTGATATCCGCCCGTTTTCAATTCCAGAATTAACTACGACGAGAACCGCGTCCCCTCGAAGCTGGCTTTCGCCGAGTGTCTATGTGAAGGCTGCATCGACGCCGAGAGCGGCGAGGAAACGCTGGCTCTGAACTCGGTGCTGCTCAAACAGACCATGTTGGTTCTGCAGAGGCAAGCGTGCGTGGGGCACGACGATCGCTACAGCTTTGAGCTGAAGTATATTGAAGTGCCGGTGGGCTGCACCTGTGTCCTGCCCCGGAGCCACTAGCCCCGTCCGGCTTCTTGCAGGGGCCTGACACAGCCGGCCGGCCGGCCGCAGCTTCTAGTGCAGCGCAAGTCTTCTGCTCAACAGGCCCCGGGTCCACCGCGCAGAGCAACCACCTCCCGAGTCAGTCCCCGGCCGCTCGGCCCACCGTGGCTGTGCTGTACACCATCCCTTATCCGGGATGTTGTCTGGATCGCCCCTGGGGCAGTGGCGTTGCTGTGGTTGTTCTGCATGACAGGACCGTCCTGTGCTGAATACAGTCCGTGTGTACTGGCATCCTATAGTCATTGTGTGACTGTGCGTATTTCACGTGTCTATTGCCGAGTTTTATTCGCGTTATCTTATTCCACCTTCTCTCTGTAACCGAGCAAAATGTTTGTGTCCCAGTGGACAATTTATGTTTATGATCACAGTATCGTCACACAGACCCTTGGCCCGTCGAGGCGCTGCTGTCGTCTCGTTTGACTCGCGTCCTGTTCTACACGAGGTGCGGCCACGGCCCGAGGACTTTCTGTGACTGTCTGTGACTTTATTCCCGTTGTTATACTTTACATTAAAGTATCGAGCCGAGATTGCTCTCGGGGCTTAATCGGTGCGGGTGGCGGTGTTACTGACTGTGATCAATATCAGATATTGGGTTAAATTTCCATCCCTGGCCCTGGAATTCTGGGTGTGTCCAGACAGGGATGTAACCGGTGCTACAGAAATGTGTCTCCCTGTTACACGTGCCCGGTGAGGTGGAGGTCGGACCTTGTTTTAGAGCGGGAGATCCCTACCCACCGCCGCAACCCCTGGCGCCCCTCACCCCTTAGAAGGGTCATGGAGAGTCCCACTCACAGCTGGGGAGGGGCATGAGTTAGCGGCCTGGGGTATCTAATGCCAAACAGGGAACACCTCAGCCCTGGCTCCAACTCCAGACCAGCGAATTACTTTGTGTGGTGGTGGGGGGGGGGGGTGGATTCCTGCCTACCTAACGTGTTTTTATATATTTAACGAGGTAATTAAGGTTTATTTATGTAAATTATATATTCAGATTCTATTTATAGATATATCAAGGTCGTCTAACTGGATTTTAATAAAAATATTGACAAGGTCCCGCATAATTGACTGATCACAAAGGTTAAATCGCACGGAGTCCGATGCGAGCTGACAAACTGTCCTGAATTTCTCGGTGATCGGAGGCAGAAAGTTGTGGTAGAAGGTTGTTCCAACTTCACTAAGCACTGGGCTGACCGCAGACGGGCTCTATATGGTCGTTCAGGTCACCACACCAGAGGGAGGATGTAGTTCCGTTGGGGAGGGTGCAGAGAGATGCTGGAGGACGTTGGTAATATGGAGAGATTGAACAGGCTGGACTTGTTTACCCTGGAGTTAAGGAGGCTGATGGAGGTTTCGCTTAGGGTAAGGGCCAGTGTTTAGGCAAAGAGGTACGGTAAATCGTCAGCATCCTTTTCCTATGGTGGGCGCAAAAAAAAACAGCTTTCATGTGGGTTTGTCACTGACAGGTGTCGTGAAATTTGTTGTTTTGCGGCAGTTATACGTTGCAATATATAATAGTAAAAACTATAAATTACAATAAGAAGATATATTTAAAATCCCTTAAGTAAGTCCTGGTAGAAGAGAGAAAATTAGTGAGGTAGTGTAAGTGTGTTCATAGTCCATTCAGAAATCTGATGGCGGAAGAGAATAGCGGTTCCTGAATGATTATAATGGGTCTTCAGGCTCCTGTAGCTCCTCGCTGATGGTAGGAATGAGGAATGGGGGTGTCCTGGGATGTCTTTAAGGACCAGTACACATCCTTAATGATGGATGCCGTTTTTCTGAGCGATCGCCTTTTGGAGGTGTCCTCGATTCCGGGGAGGCTGTAGCCCATGATGGAGCTGACTGAGTTTACAACTTTCCGCCGGTAGTTTCTGATCCCCTGCAGTGTCCTCTCCACACCAGAGAGTGACGCGACCAGTTAGAACGCTCTCCACGGTACGCCTGCAATCGAAGATGAGAGCGCGGGGTTTTCGATGGATTTGGGTGAAAGCATTTGCCACAGATATCGGAAACACGCTGCTAGAGAAGGTGTTGGAATCTGATACAGTCACTGCCTTAAAGAAGCATTTGGACAGCCAGGTAACCAGGCCTGGCATTAGTGTAGACAGGCACAGCTAGCATGGGCATTTTGGGCCGAAGCTTCCCATTTTGTACTGTACGACTGTGATTGTAATATACTACAACGTGCTTGACTTTGCTTCAGTTACCGGCGAATGTGAACGGAATTCGCCCCGAGAGGAGGAAAATCAACTAACTGAAAATGCTGACGTACTGAAATAAACCAGGAAGAATAAATCAGGGGAATATTTCTTTCTCGTGCACTGACGCAATGTGTTTGCTCAGTTTCTGAATGTAATTTGTTATAACTTTCTGCCTTTTTGTTACATGAAAATAAAGTTGAGGTCTAATTTTAATCTCCCGGTCTCGTTGCTGGTGTTGGCGATGAAATTAACTTCTGCTCCGCCAATAGAACATAGAACAGTACAGCACATTGCGGTCACATTCGTGTGTCATACTAAACGGCCCTTAAACGGCGATCAAAGGCGAAAGTTTGAGAGTGCAGAGTTTGCATGTTCCTTCCAGGATTAAAGGCAAAATTATCAGGCATAGGGAAGCTTGGTTTTTCAAGGGATATTGGCGATCTGGTTAAGAAAAAGAGAGAGGTGTATAGCAACAAGGAACAAATGAAGAGTATAGAAAATGTAAGAAAATACTAAAGAAGGAAATCAGGAAGGGAAAAAGAAGACATGAGGTTGCTTTGGCAGAAAATGTGAAGGTCGGACGTTTCAGACGTGATAGAGGCAGAGGAATGAAGGGTGGGGGTGGGGGTGGCATTGCTAGTCAGGGAAAATGTTACAGCAGTGCTCAGGCCGGACAGATTAGAGGGCTTGTCTACCGAGTCCATATGGGTGGGGCTGAGAAACAGGAAAGGTATGGCCACATTAGTGGGGTTGTATTATAGTCCACCCAATAGTCAGCTAGAATTGGAGGAACAAATCTGCAGAGAGATAGCAGACAACTGCAGGAAACATAAAGTTGTGATAGTAGGGGATTTCAATTTTCCACATATTGACTGGGACTCCCATACTGTTAGGGGTCTAGACGGGTTAGAGTTTGTAAAATGTGTTCAGGAAAGTTTTCTAGATCAATATATAGAGGTGCCAACTAGAGAGGATGCGATATTACTTCTCCTATTAGGAAACGAGTTGGGACAGGTGATGGAAGTGTGCGTAGGGGAACACTTTGGTTCCAGTGATCATAACACCATTAGTTTCAACTTGATCATGGATAAAGATAGATCTGGTCCTCGAGTTGAGGTTCTAAACCAGTAAAAGGCCAAATTTGAAGAAATGAGAAAGGATCTAAAAAACGTGGAATGGGACAGGTTGTTCTCTGGCAAAGATGTGATCGGTAAGTGGGAAGCCTTCAAAGGAGAAATTTTGAGAGTGCAGAGCTTGTATGTTCCTGTCAGGATTAAAGGCAAAGTGAATAAGAATAAGGAACTCTGATAAAGAAGAAGAGGGAGTTGTATGACATTTATAGGAAACAGGGAGCAAATAAGGTGCTTGAGGAGTAAAAAAAATACTTAAGAAAGAAATCAGGAGGGCTAAAAGAAGACACGAGGTTCCTGTAACAGTCAAGGTGAAGGATAATCCAAAGAGCTTCTACAGGAATATTAAGATCAAAAAGATAATAAGGGATAAAATTTGTTCTCTTGAAGATCAGCGTGGTCGGCTATGTATGGAACCAAAAGAAATGGGGGAGATCTTAAATGGTCTTTTTTTGCATCTGTATTTACTAAGGAAACTGGCATAGAGTCAATGGAAATAAGGGAAACAAGTAGTGAGGTCGTGGAACCTATACAGATTGAAGAGGAGGAGGTACTTGCTATCCTGAGGCAAATCAGAGTAGAAAAATCCCCAGGACCTGACAGGGTGTTCCCTCGGATCTTGAAGGAGACTAGTGTTGAAATTGCAGGGGCTCTGGCAGATATATTTAAAATGTCGGTGTCTACAGGTCAGGTGCCAGAGGATTGGAGAGTGGCTCATGTTGTTCCGTTGTTTAAAAAAGGATCGAAAAGTAATCCGGGAAATTATAGTCTGGTAGGTTTGACATTGGTAGTAGGTAAATTATTGGAAGGAGTACTAAGAGATAGGATCTACAAGTGTTTGGATAGACAGGGACTTACTAGAGAGAGTCAACATGGCTTTGTGCGTGGTAGGTCATGTTTGACCAATCTGTTGGAGTTTTTCGAGGAGGTTACCAGGAAAATGGATGAAGGGAAGGCAGTGGATGTTATCTACATGGACTTCAGTAAGGCTTTTGACAAGGTCCTGCGTAGGAGGTTAATTAGGAAGACTCAGTCGCTAAGTATACATGGAGAGGTAGTAAATTGGATTAGACATTGGCTCAATGGAAGAAGCCAGAGAGTGGAGGTAGAGAATTGCTTCTCAGAGTGGAGGCCTGTGACTAGTGGTGTGCCACAGGGATCAGTGCTGGGTCCATTGTTATTTGTCATCTATATCAATGATCTGGATGATAATGTGGTAAACTGGATCAGCAAATTTGCTGATGATACAAAGATTGGAGGTGTAGTAGACAGTGAGGAAGGTTTTCAGAGCCTGCAGAGGGACTTGGACCAGCTGGAAAAATGGACTGAAAAATGGCAGATGGAGTTGAATACAGACAAGTGTGAGGTATTGCACTTTAGAAGGACAAACCAAGGTAGAACATACAAGATAAATGGTTACGGCACTGAGGAGTACAGTAGAACAGAGGGATCTGGGAATACAGATACAAAATTCCCTAAAAGTGGTGTCACAGATAGATAGGGTATTAAAAAGAGAGCTTTTCATACATTGGACTTTATTAATCGAAGTATTGAGTATAAGAGCTGGAATGTTATGATGAGGTTGTATAAGGCATTGGTGAGGCCGAATCTGGAGTATTGTGTTCAGTTTTGGTCACCAAATTACAGGAAGGATATAAATAAGGTTGAAAGAGTGCAGAGAAGGTTTACAAGGATGTTGCCGGGACTTGAGAAACTGAGTTACCGAGAAAGGTTGAATGGGTTAGGACTTTATTCCCTGGAGCGAAGAAGAATGAGGGGAGATTTGATAGAGGTATATAAAATTATGATGGGTATAGACAGAGTGAATGCAAGTAGGCTTTTTCCACTGAGGCTAGGGGAGAAAAAAAAACAGAGGACTTGTGTTTGTCCATCGTCAATGTCGATGAGGACCTTGACACCAATTGATGGTGTTGAGACTAGCGCGTGATTTGGATTTAAGTGAGGGAGAGTTGCACAGCGTCAGCCTCACTCTCTCTTCCCAATTCCCATCTGGATCCAGTGGCAAGACAGAGTCGAGACGGCTGGAGATGGGACTAGGCGCAGTGGACGACCAGGACATCTTCTGTGTCTTGTCCTGCTCCACATGTTCCACGCCGCTTGTAGAGACCGCCTTCTTGACCGTTGGACCTTCCATTGGTCTCGTCCGCTCAATCCGCCGGAGTCTGTCTTCACATGCTGGGATAGACAACTCCCTATCTCACCGAGGGTTTGAGACCCGTCGGCTACCCTCACCTGGTTTAGCCAGCTTGTCGAAGCCATTGCCCGGGGTGTGGCCGCTGTCGCATGCAAACAGCTACGGGGAGCCATAGGTGAGAGCTGAGTGCCAGGTGGGGACCAAAGGTGGACTAACCTCCTTGAAAAGGACGCGACATGTTCCCCCACCAGAGGTACTACCCCTCCCTGACACCCCATACACCCCAACCAGAGGAATGGGTTAAGGGTGAACAGGGAAAAGTTTAAAGGGAACATTGGGGCGGGGGGCTTCCTCACACAGAGAGTAGTGGGAGTTTGGAATGAGCTGCCAGATGAGATGGTAAATACGGGCTTACTTTTAACATTTAAGAAAATACCTCGACAGGTAGATGGATGAGAGGTTGTATGGAGGGATATGGTCCAGGTGCAGGCCAGTGGGACTAGGCAGAAAAATGGTTCAACGCAGCCAAGAAGGGCCAAAAGGCCTGTTTCTGTGCGGTAATGTTCTATGGTTCTATGTTTCTGAACCCGAAGGATTTCTACAAGTATATTAAGAGTAAAGGGATAGTAAGGGACAAGATTGGTCCCCTAGAAGATCAGAGTGGTCGTCTATGTGTGGAGCCTCATGAGATGGAGGAGGTCTTAAACAGTTTTTTTGCATCGGTATTTACTCAGGAAAGTGGCATAGTGTATATGGAAGGAACGGAAACAAGCAGCAGTGTCATGGAACATATAGAGATTAAAGAGGAGGAGGTGCTTGCTGCCTTACAGTGAATAAAGGTAGATAAATCCCCCGGGCCTGATGATATTTCCCCAGACCTTGAGACAGACTAGTGTAGAAATTGCAGGGGCCCTGGCAGAAATATTAAAAATATCCTTAGCCACGGGTGTGGTGCCGGAGGATTGGAGGGTAGCTCATGTTGTTTGGTTGTTTAAAAAATGCTCCAAAAGCAAACCAGATAATTACAGGCCGGCCAGCCTGACATCAGTTGTAGGTAAATTACTGGAAGGTGTTCTGAGAGATCGGATATACAAGTATTTGGACAGCCAAGTGCTGATTAAGTATAGTCAGTGTGGCTTTGTGCGTGGTAGATCATGTTTAACGAATCTTGTAGAGTTTTTCGAGGAGGTTACCAAGAAAATAGATGAAGGAAAGGCTGTGGATGTTGTCTACATGGACTTTAGTAAGGCCTTTGACAAGGTCCCACATGGGAGGTTAGTTCAGAAGGTTCAGACACTAGGTATCCATGGAGAGGTTGTAAACTGGATTCAACTCTCTGTTTGGGAGAAGACAGAGAGTGGTAGTGGATGATTGCTTCTCAGACTGGAGGCCTGTGACTAGTGGTGTGCCTCAGGGATCTGTGCTGGGACCATTGTTGTTTGTGGTCTGTATCAATGATCTAGATAATAATTGGATCAGCAAGTTTGCTGATGATGCTAAGAATGGAGGCGTTGTGGACAGCGAGGAAAGCTCTCAAGACTTGCAAAGGGATCTGGACCAACTGGAAAAATGGGCCAGAAAATGGCAGATGGAATTTAATGCAGACAAGTTGAGGTGTTGCATTTTGGAAGGACAAATGAAAGTAGGACATACACAGTAAATGGTAGGGCACTGAGGAGTGCGGAGGAACAAAGAGATCTGGGAGTTCAGATACATAATTCCCTGAAAGTGGCGTCACAGGTAGACAGGGTTGTAAAGAAGGCTTTTGGCATCCTGGCATTCATAAATCAAAGTATTGAGTATAGGAGTTGGGATGTTATGGTGAGGTTGTATAAGACATTGGTGAGGCCAAATTTGGAGTATTGTGTGCAGTTCTGGTCACCTAACTATAGGAAGGATATCAGTAAGATTGAAAGAGTGTAGAGGGGATTTACTAGGATGTTGCCGGGTCTTCAGGAGTTGAGTTACAGGGAAGGATTGAACAGGTTAGGACTTTATTCCTTGGAGTGTAGAAGAATGAAGGGAGATTTGATAGAAGTTTACAAAATTATGAGGGGTATAGACAGAGTAAATGTGAACAGGCTCTTTCCACTTAGATTAGGAGAGATAAATACGAGAGAACGTGGCTTTAGGGTGAAAGGGGAAAGGTTTAGGGGGAACTTCTTCACTCAGAGAGTGGTGGGATTGTGGAACGAGCTGCCATCTGACATGGTAAATGCGCGCTCACTCTTACGTTTTAAATATAAATTGGATAGATACATGGATGGGAGAGGTCTGGAGGGTTATGGACTGGGTGCAGGTCAATGGGACTAGCGGAATAAAGTTTCGGCACAGACTAGATGGGCCGAATGGCCTGTTTTCTGTGCTGTAGTGTTCTATGGTTCTATGGTTCTAAAAGTTCCTAACGTTCTGACTCTACCATCACCCCAGGCAACACATTCCAGGCACCCGTCTCAGTTATCTTTTTCATATCCTCAGTGTGTCATGGTCTGGTCCATGAAGTCCGTATTCCGGTTCACGGTCTGGTCCATAGCTCCTTATTCCGGGGTTTCTGGTTTTCCCCAGTTTCTGTTGTAGGCACATGATTCTCGTTTTGGGGCTGAGACATAAATACCCCGGCAAACCAGGGATTCCCTGCTGGACTGTCCTGTTCCCCTCCCTATCTTGCCCCCCCCCCGCCCCAAGCCTCTCTCCAAGCCTCAAGCCTCAAGCCTCAAGACCCCAAGACCCCAAGACCCCAAACCTGTCTCCAAGCCTCAAGCCTCTAGACCCCAAGCCTGTCTCCAAGCTCAAACCTCAAGACCCCAGCCTCCTGTCCTGTAGCCATGTTATGTCCTTGCCTGGTTCTGGGGCCCGAGCCCGAGGCAAGACCCAGATTCTGGGTCCTTGTCCAGTCTCTGGCTCGGAGCCCAAGCCAGGCTCCTAGTTCATGGTTCCGAGTCCTGGTCCCGCCTTCCCTAGCCCAAGTCTGTGTTCTTGTCCCTGCTCCTGGCCTGTATCCTGTTACGTCCCTACTCTAGTCAAGTCCTGTTCCTCGTACTTCAGTGTCTGTGTATTGCATTTGGGTCCGTTCCCAACGCCCCCATTGTGACACGGTATTATTTGTATTTTCACACTCTGTCTTTTCGTGCATTGGTCCTCATCTGTTTATGTTTAGTTTTGATGTGGATGACTGCAGTCAGCGGTTTTCATTTGCTGCTGTGGTCAGCCCAACAGTTACCAGGGGCGGTGCGAGAGATGCTGGAGGACGTTGGTAATATGGAGAGATTGAACAGGCTGGACTTGTTTACCCTGGAGTTAAGGAGGCTGATGGAGGTTTCGCTTAGGGTAAGGGCCAGTGTTTAGGCAAAGAGGTACGGTAAATCGTCAGCATCCTTTTCCTATGGTGGGCGCAAAAAAAAACAGCTTTCATGTGGGTTTGTCACTGACAGGTGTCGTGAAATTTGTTGTTTTGCGGCAGTTATACGTTGCAATATATAATAGTAAAAACTATAAATTACAATAAGAAGATATATTTAAAATCCCTTAAGTAAGTCCTGGTAGAAGAGAGAAAATTAGTGAGGTAGTGTAAGTGTGTTCATAGTCCATTCAGAAATCTGATGGCGGAAGAGAATAGCGGTTCCTGAATGATTATAATGGGTCTTCAGGCTCCTGTAGCTCCTCGCTGATGGTAGGAATGAGGAATGGGGGTGTCCTGGGATGTCTTTAAGGACCAGTACACATCCTTAATGATGGATGCCGTTTTTCTGAGCGATCGCCTTTTGGAGGTGTCCTCGATTCCGGGGAGGCTGTAGCCCATGATGGAGCTGACTGAGTTTACAACTTTCCGCCGGTAGTTTCTGATCCCCTGCAGTGTCCTCTCCACACCAGAGAGTGACGCGACCAGTTAGAACGCTCTCCACGGTACGCCTGCAATCGAAGATGAGAGCGCGGGGTTTTCGATGGATTTGGGTGAAAGCATTTGACACAGATATCGGAAACGCGCTGAGACAAACCAGGAAGAATAAACCAGGGGAATATTTTTTTCCCGTGCACTGACGCAATATGTTTGCTCAGATTCTGAATGTAATTTGTTATAACTTTCTGCCTTTTTGTTACATGAAAATAAAGTTGAGGTCTAATTTTAATCTCCCGATCTTGTTGCTGGTTTTGGCGGTGAAATTAACTTCTGCTCCGCCAATAGAACATAGAACAGTACAGCACATTGCGGTCACATTCGTGTGTCATAGTAAATGAATTTTTAAATTTCCTAACGTTCTGACTCTACCATCACCCCAGACATACATTCCAGACACCGTTAAAAAAAATTGCCCCTCATATCTCCTTTGAAATTACCCCCGCTTACCTTAAGTATTAGGTATTTCAGCCCTGGGGCAAAAATACTGACTGTCCAATCTGTCTCATAATCTTATACACCTCCATCAGATCTCCCCTCACACTCCGCCCCTCCAAATAGAACTGCTCAAGTTTGTGCAGCCTCTCCTTGGGGATAGTAACAACATTTTAAAGACCTGAGGTATTAGATATTTCAGCCCTAAGAATAAATGTACTTGACTCTCCGGGGGCGGGGTGGAATGTTTTCTTCGTCGAAAGAACTCCCCTGCATTTCCAATGCTCAGCGGTATTTATTGTGCTTGTGTTAAAACCCTTTTTTGAAATTACGGCGGGGAGGTCCAGTTCATTTATTGTTACACTGTAGCTTGACACCGTTCCGGTGTTCTCCCCAGCACGGGCCAGCCGTCCCCGCCTGGGTGGACAAAGACGGCGGTCCCGCTGGCTACGGTCACAGGCGATTGTGCGGTGATGCGAGGGAGGGGGGGGGGCGCTGCGCATCGCAGGGCCGAAAAATACAGGGGAGTACGAGCTGTGGCTTGCCGACATCCGAGAATCCTGCATCATTGACCTGAACCTGCTGCCCAGCTGGGGGGCCCGCGTGAATCTGTCCGGGGCAGCACTCTACCTCGGTGCCGAAGCCGTGGCTCTCCGGCAGGGCAGCTCCAGGAAGCGACTCAGCGGGGGCAGCAACCGGTTTCACAGCGGCCCGCGGCAGTGCGTGACAGCCGGCAGCGGCCCAGCGCAACACAGCTGATCCAGGAGCAGGCGACAGTGACGGAGCTTTAGGTGACGGCCTGCGGCGACCGCCCCACTATGGACCACGAGCAGCTGCGGGATCCTGTACTGGGCCGGGTGAGGGGATGGCTGAGCACGGGGCGACGGCCGGAGTAGGCAGCGGTCTCCGCCCTGAATCCGGACACCAAAGCCCCGTACTCGCAGCGAGGAACACTGGAGTGGCAGTGTCCCATGGGGACAGACGTTTCTCCCCTGTAATGTTGGTGCCCGGGCCGGTGGGGGCCGGCCGTCTCGGAGTTCGTTGGGCAGGCTGCGCCAACACTTCTACTGGCCTGGGTACAGACAGGACGTGGAGCTGTTCCTGGCCGCCAATGCAGCAGTACATGGTGGGGGCCCCAGCATGGATCTACTGCCCCTAGGGACTATTCCCCAGGCTGGAAAACCACTGGAAGGAGCCGGGAGAGGTGCTCGACCGCATCTCCGATGAGGTGTATCGGGTGCGGTTGCCTGACTGGGGAAGGCAGTCGTGCCGCACTGGGTCTGGCCTTGGCCTCCACTAACCCAGCGAGGCTGAAGGAAGGAAGTTCCTCCCTGGGTGCGCTGCCTCTTGCCTCACACAAGTAGGGTCTCCCCTGGAGAGGGCTCCAGAACCCCACCCCCCAGCCCCAGCGCTCTAGGCGGCAGCATCTAGGGTTGCTGAGGACGGCTGACTCCTCAGGTGGGGGCAGTGTGACGCTCCGGGGGGGGGCACGGTTGACAGCCCACCCCTGTATTTCAAATGACGAGCATTGTTCATTGTTCTTGTATTAAAATCCTTTTCAGGAATTAGTTCCAGTTCATTTATTGCCTTTATCGGCATCAGGGATTGAGTTTAAGAGTCGAGAGGTAATGTTACAGCTATATAGGACCCTGGTCAGACCCCACTTGGAGCACTGTGCTAGTTCTGGTCGCCTCACTATAGGAAGGATGTGGAAGCTATAGAGAGGGTGCAGAGGAGATTTACAAGGATGTTGCCGGGATTAAGGAGCATGTTTTATGAGAATAGGTTGTGTGAACTCGACCTTTTCTCCTTGGAGCGACGGAGGATGAGAGGTGACCTGATGGAGGTGTATAAGATGATGAGAGGCATTGATCGTGTGGGTAGTCAGAGGATTTTTCCCAGGGCTGAAATAGCTAACACAAGAGGGGACAGTTTTAAGGTGCTTGGAAGTAGGTCCAGAGGAGATGTCAGGGGTAAGCGTTTTACATAGAGAGTGGTGAGTGCGTGGAATGGGCTGCTGGCAACGGTGGAGGTGGATATGATAGGGTCTTTTAAGAGACTCCTGGATAGGTACATGGAGCTTAGAACAATAGAGGGCTATGGGTAACCCTAGGTAATTTTTAAAGTAAGTACATGTTCGGCACAGCATTGTGGGCCAAAGGGCCTGTATTGTGCTGTAGGTTTTCTATGTTTCTATGTTACATTTTCGCTTGGGTTATACAATTTTTCACTTGTGTATTTGTAGGTCACACTACTGTAACCGGGGAGTGTGATGGTCACTTTTCCCGTCTGCATGAGAGACTGGTTGGGTTTACTCTCCGGGTCACGGTGCCCAGTCTGTTTCGTGGTTATCAGAATAAAACGGTTGTTGAGTTTAACGAGCTTTCTCATCTGTCATTATGTACCAAATGCTCGCCACAATACTGTCTGCCTACTCTGTCTCTGATAATCTTCTACACCAGCAACGCGCTGTACGGTTTTACTGCTAAGGTATTGGTTTCTGTGGAGCAGCTGTGCTTGGGTCATGACTGGAGGTAATGAGAGCTTTGGAATGTGCGCTATCCAATGAGAGGGATATTGTTCTTTCTTGTGGGTCTGGGAGCAGGGATTTCTTTTGTCGGCGAGAGATAAAGAGAGAAGACGGGAAAGGAAGGAATTGATAGACTGGTGGACGGAATGGACTCGGAGCGAGGGTCCGGCGGTCAGCGACGCTCGGAAAAGGCTAATGGGCGAATCCGCGAGCTCCAACGTACGCGTTAGGCAGTTTCATTAAAATGGACCCTTTTTCTTTGTTTTTTACCAACCCTATAGTCAGATTAAGATTTATAAAGTTCAATCGTTTAATTACATATGGTGTGCTGTCTGATAATTTGCGGTGCGGATTTGTAACCGGGCAACACATCACGCAGCATCCACACAAACGAGAGTTCTCAGTCTGGGCCAGAGGCTGCCGTCCCCTAGACAAACGTGCTGGCCGAAGCTGACGGTTACTCAGATCTCCCCTCAGATTCCGCCCTTTCAGATAAAACTGCTCAAGTTGGTTCAGCCTCTCCTTGAGGATGGTAACAACATTTAAAAGACATTTAGATAGGAAAGGTTTGGAGGAATGTTGGCAAATGACACTAGTGTTGGCCGGCATGAATGAGTGGGGCCATAGCTTGCTTTGTGCTGCATGACTCTGTTTATGTATATGTATTGTATTTTTGAAAATAAACTTACTTCTAACTCGGAACTTCCTGAATCCGCGTTCCTGACCACAGCTGCAAATGAAAACCGGTCGTTGCAGTCATCCACATCAAAACTAGACATAAACAGATGAGGACCAATGCACGAAAAGACAAGAGTGTGAAAATAAAATAATACTGAGGATATGCAAAAGAAAACTGGGAATATGGGTTGTCAAGAGTTATTGAAAGTGAGTCTGTTTGTCGCAGCTACTCAGGCCGACTCTGGAGCCGGATACAGTAACTGACTGTTGCTGAACGCGGTGGTGCGGGTGATGGGGCTCCTGTACCTTCTTCCTGATGGCAGCAGCGAGAAGAGAGGGTGGCCCGGGTATTTGTTATTTAGAGATCCAGCACGGTAACAGGCCCATTTACGCCCATGTGGCCGATTAGCCTACTATCCCGTACGTCCTTGGAATGTCGGAGGAAACCGGAGCATCCGGAAGAAAGCCACTCGGTGACGAGGAGAGCGTACAAACAACGGCGGAACTGAACAACAGTCACTGCAGCTTTGCTACTTTGCTTTGCTTTGCAAAGCTTTGCCCCATGTCCTCAAAGGTGGAGGGGAGGGGTGTGACTGTGATGGGCTGGGATAGAGTCATGCAGCACAAAGCAAGCCATTTGGCCCCACTCATTCATGCCGGCCAACACTAGTGTCATTTGCCAACATTCCTCCAAACCTTTCCTATCTAAATGTCTTTTAAATGTTGTTACCATCCTCAAGGAGAGGCTGAACGAACTTGGGCAGTTTTATCTGGAGGGGCAGAGTCCGAAGGGAGATCTGATGGAGGTGTATGAGATTATAAGAGACAGACTGGTCAGACAGTATTTTTTCCCCAGGGCTGAAATACCTAATACTTAAGGTGAGAGGGGGTAATTTCAAAGGAGATATGAGGGGCAATGTTTTCTTACACGGGTGCCTGGAATGTGTTGCCTGGGGTCATGGTAGAGTCGGAACGTTAAGAACTTTTAGAACCATAGAACCATACAACACCACAGCACAGAAAACAGGCCATTCGGCCCATCTAGTCTGTGCTGAAACTTTATTCCGCTAGTTCCATTAATCTGCATCCAGTCCATAATCTATCCAATTTATTCTTAAAACTTAAGAGTGAGCCCACATCTACCACGTTAGATGGCAGCTCGTACCACACTCCCACCACTCTCTGAGTGAAGTTCCCCCTAAACCTTTCCCCCTTCACCCTAAAGCCGTGTCCTCTCGTATTTATCTCTCCTAATCTAAGTGAAAAGAACCTACCCGCATTTACTCTGTCTATACCCCTCATAATTATGTAAACCTCAATCAAATCCCCCCTCATTCTTCTAGGATCCAAGGAATAAAGTCCTAACCTGTTCAATCTTTCCCTTTAACTCAACTCCTGAATACCCGGCAACATCCTAATAAAGCCTCTCTGCACTCTTTCAATCTTACTGATATCCTTCCTATAGTTAGGTAACCAGAACTGCACACAGTATTCCAAATCTGGTCTCACCAATCTCTTATACAACCTCACCATAACATCCCAACTCCTATACTCAGTACTTTGATTTATGAATGCCAGGATGCCAAAAACCTTCTTTACAACCCTGTCTACCTGTGATGCCACTTTCAGGAAATTATGTATCTGAACTCCTAGATCCCTTTGCCCCTCCGCACTCCTCAGTGCCCTACCATTTATTGTGCATGTCCTACCTTGATTTGTCCTTCCAAAATGCAACACCTCACACTTGTCTGCATTAAATTCCATCTGCCATTTTCTGGCCCATTTTTCCAGTTGGTCCAGATCCCTCTGCAAGCTTTGAAAGCTTTCCTCACTGTCCACAATGCCTCCAATTTTAGTGTCATCAGCAAACTTGCTGATCCAATTTACCACATTATTATCTAGATCATTGATATAGACAACAGACAACAATGGTCCCAGCACAGATCCCTGAGGCACACCACTAGTCACAGGCCTCCAGTCTGAGAAGCAACCATCCACTACCACTCTGTCTTCTCCCACCCAGCCAATTTCGAATCCATTTTACAACCTCTCCATGGATACCTAGTGTCTGAACCTTCTGAACTAACCTCCCATGTGGGACCTTGTCAAAGGCCTTACTAAAGTCCATGTAGACAACATCCACAGCCTTTCTTTCATCTACTTTCTTGGTAACCTCCTCGAAAAACTATACAACATTCGTTAAACACGATCTACCACGCATAAAGCCATGCTGACTATCATTAATCAGCCCTTGGCTGTCCAAATACTTGTATATCCGATTTCTCAGAACACCTTCCAGTAATTTACCTACTACTGATGTCAGGCTCACTGGCCTGTAATTATCTGGTTTGCTTTTGGAGCCTTTTTTAAACAACCAAACAACATGAGCTACCCTCCAATCCTCCGGCACCACACCCGTGGCTAAGGATATTTTTAATATTTCTGCCAGGGTCCCTGAAATTTCTACACTAGTCTGTCTCAAGGTCTGGGGAAATATCATCAGGCCCGGGGGATTTATCTACCTTTATTCACTGTAAGGCAGCAAGCACCTCCTCCTCTTTAATCTCGATATGTTCCATGACACTGCTGCTTGTTTCCGTTCCTTCCATATACACTATGCCACTTTACTGAGTAAATACCGATGCAAAAAAATTGTTTAAGATCTCCCCCATCTCATGAGGTTCCACACATAGACGACCACTCTGATCTTCTAGGGGACTAATCTTGTCCCTTACTATCCCTTTACTCTTAATATACTTGTAGAAATCCTTCAGGTTCAGAAGCATAGAACCATAGAATATTACCGCACAGAAACAGGTCTTTTGGCCCTTCTTGGCTGTGCTGAACCATTTTTCTGCCTAGTCCCACTGACCTGCACCTGGACCATATCCCTCCATACAACCTCTCATCCATCTACCTGTCGAGGTATTTTCTTAAATGTTAAAAGTAAGCCCACATTTACCATTTCATCTGGCAGCTCATTCCAAACTCCCACTACTCTCTGTGTGAGGAAGCCCCCCCCCAATGTTCCCTTTAAACTTTTCCCTGTTCACCCTTAACCCATTCCTCTGGTTGGGGTGTATGGGGTGTCAGGGAGGGGTAGTACCTCTGGTGGGGGAACATGTCGCGTCCTTTTCAAGGAGGTTAGTCCACCTTTGGTCCCCACCTGGCACTCAGCTCTCACCTATGGCTCCCCGTAGCTGTTTGCATGCGACAGCAGCCACACCCCAGGCAATGGCTTCGACAAGCTGGCTAAACCAGGTGAGGGTAGCCGACGGGTCTCAAACCCTCGGTGAGATAGGGAGTTGTCTATCCCAGCATGTGAAGACAGACTCCGGTGGATTGAGCGGACGAGACCAATGGAAGGTCCAACGGTCAAGAAGGCGGTCTCTGCAAGCGTCGTGGAACGTGTAGAGCAGGACAAGACACAGAAAACGTCCTGGTCACCCACTGCGCCTAGTCCCATCTCCAGCCGTCTAGACTCTGTCTTGCCACTGGATCCAGATGGGAATTGGGAAGAGAGAGTGAGGCTGACGCTGCGCAACTCTCCCTCACTTAAATCCAAATCACGCGCTAGTCTCGACACCATCATTATGGTGTCAAGGTCCTCATCGACATTGACGATGGACAAACACAAGTCCTCTGTTTTTTTTTCTCCCCTAGCCTCAGTGGAAAAAGCTTACTTGCATTCACTCTATCTATACCCATCATAATTTTATATACCTCTATCAAATCTCCCTTCATTCTTCTACACTCCAGGGAATAAAGTCCTAACCCATTCAACCTTTCTCTGTAACTCACTTTCTCAAGTCCCGGCAACATCCTTGTAAACCTTCTCTGCACTCTTTCAACCTTATTAATATCCTTCCTGTAATTTGGTGACCAAAACTGAACACAATACTCCAAATTCGGCCTCAACCATGACTTGTACAACCTCACCATAAAATTCCAACTCTTATACTCGATACTTTGATTAATGAAGGCCAATGTACCAAAAGCTCTCTTTACGACCCTATCTACCTGTGACGCCACTTTTAGGGAATTTTGTATCTGTACCCCCAGATCCCTTTGTTCTACTGCACTCCTCAGTGTCTTACCATTTACCTTGTATGTTCTACCTTTGTTTGTCCTTCCAAAGTGCAATACCTCACACTTGTCTGTATTGAACTCCATCTGCCATTTTTCAGCCCATTTTTCCAGCTGGTCCAAATCCCTCTGCAAGCTTTGAAAACCTTCCTCACTGTCCACTACACGCCCAATGTTTGTATCATCAGCAAACTTGCTGATCCAATTTACCACATTATCATCCAGATCACTGATATAAATGACAAATAAGAATGGACCCAGCACTGATTCCTGTGGCACATCACTAGTCACAGGCCTCCACTCTGAGAAGCAATTCCCTACCACCACTCTCTGGCTTCTTCCATTGAGCCAATGTCTAATCCAATTTACTACCTCTCCACGTATACCTAGCGACTGAATCTTCCTAATTAACCTCCTATGCAGGACCTTGACAAAGGCCTTACTGAAGTCCATGTAGACAACATCCACTGCCTTCCCTTCATCCACTTTCCTGGTAACCTCCTCGAAAAACTCTAATAGATTGGTCAAACGTGACCTACCACGCACAAAGCCATGTTGACTGTCCCTAATAAGTCCCTGTCTATCCAAATACTTGTAGATCCTATCTCTTAATATTCCTTCCAATAATTTACCTACTACCGACGTCAAACCTACCAGACTATAATTTCCCGGATTACTTTTAGAGCCTTTGTTAAACAAAGGAACAACATGAGCTATCCTCCAATCCTCCGGCACCTCACCCGTAGATACCAACATTTTAAATATATCTGCCAGGGTCCCTGCAATTTTAACACTAGTCTCCTTCAAGGTCCAAGGGAATACCCTGTCAGGTCCTGGGAATTTATCTACTCTGATTTGCCTCAAGATAGCAAACACCTCCTGCTCTTCAATCTGTATAGGTTCCATGATCTCACTACTTGTTTCCCTTGTTTCCATTGACTCCATGCCAGTTTCCTTAGTAAATACAGACGCAAAAAACCATTTAAGAACTCCCCCATTTCTTTTGATTGATACTTAGCTGACCATTCTGATCTTCAAGAGGACAAATTTTATCCCTTACTATCCTTTTGCTCTTAATATACCTGTAGAAGATCTTTGGATTATTCTTCACCTTGACTACCAAAGCAACCTCGTGTCTTCTTTTAACCCTCCTGTTAGCTTTCTTAAGCACTGTATTTTGTTGCACTTTTTATACTCCTCAAGCACCTGATTTACTCCCTGTTTCCTATACATGTCATACAACTCTCTCTTCTTCTTTATCAGAGTTCCAATATCCCTTGAGAATCAAGGTTCCTTATTCTTATTCACTTTGCCTTTAATCCTGACAGGAACATACAAACTCTGCACTCTCAAAATTTCTCCTTTGAAGGCTTCCCACCTACCGATCACATCCTTGCCAGAGAACAACCTGTCCCAATCCACGCTTTTTAGATCCTTTCTCATTTCTTCAAATTTGGCCTTTTTCCAGTTTAGATCCTCAACCCGAGGACCAGATCTATCTTTATCCATGATCAAGTTGAAACTAATGGTATTAGTTTAGATTATGAGGACACTCAGTCCTTGTTTATTGTCATATAGAAATGCGTGCATTAACAATCATACAATGTTCCTCCAGAAAGATATCACAGAAACACAGGACAAACCAAGACTAAAATGACAAAACCACATAATTATAACATATAGTTACAACAGTGCAAAGCAATACCGTAATTTGATAAAGAGCAGACCACGGGCACAGTAAAAAAAAGTCTCAAGACCCGATAGCCTCATTATCTCACACAGACAGAAGCGCCACAAACTTGCCGATGCATTGGAGCACCCGACCGCAGCCGACTCCGAGTCCGTCTGAAAACTTCGAGCCTCCGACCAGCCCTCCGACACCGAGCACCGAGCACCATCTCTGCCGAGCGCTTCGACCCTGCCCCGGCCGCCGAGCAACAAGCAAAGCCGAGGACTCGGGGCCTTCTCATCCGGAGATTCTGGACGACACAGTAGCAGCTGCGGCGAAACAGGCATTTCAGAAGTTTCACCAGATGTTCCTCCGTACTGTCACGTCCACCTCCATCAAATCAGGATTGTGCACGGCCTCCTACTTGACAAATAACAGATATCATTCACCGGAGTGGCCGCTGCGAGCTTCTTCGCGTCGCCATCTTCTCCTGCCTTCTCAAGTCACTGGAACTAAAGTCTTCCCCTACGCACACTTCCATCACCTGTCCCAACTCGTTTCCTAATAGGAGATGTAATATTGCATCCTCTCTAGTTGGCACCTCTATATATTGAGTTCGAAAACTTTCCTGAACACATTTTACAAACTCTAACCCGTCTAGACCTTTAACAGTATGGGAGTCCCAATCAATATATGGAAAATTGAAATCCCCTACTATCACAACTTTATGTTTCCCGCGGTTGCCTGCTATCTCTCTGCAGATTTGTTCCTCCAATTCTCGCTGACTATTGGGTGGTCTATAATACAATCCCACTAATGTGGCCATACCTTTCCTGTTTCTCAGCCCCACCCATATGGACTCGGTAGACAAGCCCTCTAATCTGTCCGGCCTGAACACTGCTGTAACATTTTCCCTGACTAGCAATGCCACCCCCACCCCCACCCTTCATTCCTCTGCCTCTATCACGTCTGAAACGTCCGACCTTCACATTTTCTGCCAAAGCAACCTCATGTCTTCTTTTTCCCTTCCTGATTTCCTTCTTTAGTATTTTCTTACATTTTCTATACTCTTCAAGTACCTCATTTGTTCCTTGTTGCCTCAGTGCCGTAACCATTTATCTTGTATGTTCTACCTTGGTTTGTCCTTCTAAAGTGCAATACCTCACACTTGTCTGTATTAAACTCTATCTGCCATTTTTCAGTCCATTTTTCCAGCTGGTCCAAGTCCCTCTGCAGGCTCTGAAAACCTTCCTCACTGAAACACCTCCAATCTTTGTATCATCAGCAAATTTGCTGATCCAGTTTACCACATTATCATCCAGATCATTGATATAGATGACAAATAACAATGGACCCAGCACTGATCCCTGTGGCACATCACTAGTCACAGGCCTCCACTCTGAGAAGCAATTCCCTACCACCACTCTCTGGCTTCTTCCATTGAGCCAATGTCTAATCCAATTTGCTACCTCTCCATGTATACTTAGCGACTGAATCTTCCTAATTAACCTCCTACACAGGACCTTGTCAAAAGCCTTACTGAAGTCCATGTAGACAACATCCACTGCCTTCCCTTCATCCACTTTCCTGGTAACCTTCTCGAAAAACTCCAACAGATTGGTCAAACATGACCTACCACGCACAAAGCCATGTTGACTCTCTCTAGTAAGTCCCTGTCTATCCAAACACTTGTAGATCCCATCTCTTAGTACTCCTTCCAATAATTTACCTACTACCGATGTCAAACCTACCAGACTATAATTTCCCAGATTACTTTTCGATCCTTTTTTAAACAACGGAACAACATGAGCCACTCTCCAATCCTCTGGCACCTGACCTGTAGACACCGACATTTTAAATATATCTGCCAGAGCCCCTGCAATTTCAACACTAGTCTCCTTCAAGATCCGAGGGAACACCCTGTCAGGTCCTGGGGATTTTTCTACTCTGATTTGCCTCAGGATAGCAAGTACCTCCTCCTCCTCAATCTGTATAGGTTCCATGACCTCACTACTTGTTTCCCTTATTTCCATTGACTCTATGCCAGTTTCCTTAGTAAATACAGACGCAAAAAAAGACCATTTAAGATCTCCCCCATTTCTTTTGGTTCCATACATAGCCGACCACGCTGATCTTCAAGAGAACAAATTTTATCCCTTATTATCTTTTTGATCTTAATATTCCTGTAGAAGCTCTTTGGATTATCCTTCACCTTGACTGTTACAGGAACCTCGTGTCTTCTTTTAGCCCTCCTGATTTCTTTCTTAAGTATTTTTTTTACTCCTCAAGCACCTTATTTGCTCCCTGTTTCCTATAAATGTCATACAACTCCCTCTTCTTCTTTATCAGAGTTCCTTATTCTTATTCACTTTGCCTTTAATCCTGACAGGAACATACAAGCTCTGCACTCTCAAAATTTCTCCTTTGAAGGCTTCCCACTTACCGATCACATCTTTGCCAGAGAACAACCTGTCCCATTCCACGTTTTTTAGATCCTTTCTCATTTCTTCAAATTTGGCCTTTTACTGGTTTAGAACCTCAACTCGAGGACCAGATCTATCTTTATCCATGATCAAGTTGAAACTAATGGTGTTATGATCACTGGAACCAAAGTGTTCCCCTACGCACACTTCCATCACCTGTCCCAACTCGTTTCCTAATAGGAGAAGTAATATCGCATCCTCTCTAGTTGGCACCTCTATATATTGATCTAGAAAACTTTCCTGAACACATTTTACAAACTCTAACCCGTCTAGACCCCTAACAGTATGGGAGTCCCAGTCAATATGTGGAAAATTGAAATCCCCTACTATCACAACTTTATGTTTCCTGCAGTTGTCTGCTATCTCTCTGCAGATTTGTTCCTCCAATTCTAGCTGACTATTGGGTGGACTATAATACAACCCCACTAATGTGGCCATACCTTTCCTGTTTCTCAGCCCCACCCATATGGACTCGGTAGACAAGCCCTCTAATCTGTCCGGCCTGAGCACTGCTGTAACATTTTCCCTGACTAGCAATGCCACCCCCACCCCCACCCTTCATTCCTCTGCCTCTATCACGTCTGAAACGTCCGACCTTCACATTTTCTGCCAAAGCAACCTCATGTCTTCTTTTTCCCTTCCTGATTTCCTTCTTTAGTATTTTCTTACATTTTCTATACTCTTCATTTGTTCCTTGTTGCTATACACCTCTCTCTTTTTCTTAACCAGATCGCCAATATCCCTTGAAAAACCAAGCTTCCCTATGCCTGATAATTTTGCCTTTAATCCTGGAAGGAACATGCAAACTCTGCACTCTCAAACTTTCGCCTTTGATCGCCGTTTAAGGGCCGTTTAGTATGACACACGAATGTGACCGCAATGTGCTGTACTGTTCTATGTTCTATTGGCGGAGCAGAAGTTAATTTCATCGCCAACACCAGCAACGAGACCGGGAGATTAAAATTAGACCTCAACTTTATTTTCATGTAACAAAAAGGCAGAAAGTTATAACAAATTACATTCAGAAACTGAGCAAACACATTGCGTCAGTGCACGAGAAAGAAATATTCCCCTGATTTATTCTTCCTGGTTTATTTCAGTACGTCAGCATTTTCAGTTAGTTGATTTTCCTCCTCTCGGGGCGAATTCCGTTCACATTCGCCGGTAACTGAAGCAAAGTCAAGCACGTTGTAGTATATTACAATCACAGTCGTACAGTACAAAATGGGAAGCTTCGGCCCAAAATGCCCATGCTAGCTGTGCCTGTCTACACTAATGCCAGGCCTGGTTACCTGGCTGTCCAAATGCTTCTTTAAGGCAGTGACTGTATCAGATTCCAACACCTTCTCTAGCAGCGTGTTTCCGATATCTGTGGCAAATGCTTTCACCCAAATCCATCGAAAACCCCGCGCTCTCATCTTCGATTGCAGGCGTACCGTGGAGAGCGTTCTAACTGGTCGCGTCACTCTCTGGTGTGGAGAGGACACTGCAGGGGATCAGAAACTACCGGCGGAAAGTTGTAAACTCAGTCAGCTCCATCATGGGCTACAGCCTCCCCGGAATCGAGGACACCTCCAAAAGGCGATCGCTCAGAAAAACGGCATCCATCATTAAGGATGTGTACTGGTCCTTAAAGACATCCCAGGACACCCCCATTCCTCATTCCTACCATCAGCGAGGAGCTACAGGAGCCTGAAGACCCATTATAATCATTCAGGAACCGCTATTCTCTTCCGCCATCAGATTTCTGAATGGACTATGAACACACTTACACTACCTCACTAATTTTCTCTCTTCTACCAGGACTTACTTAAGGGATTTTAAATATATCTTCTTATTGTAATTTATAGTTTTTACTATTATATATTGCAACGTATAACTGCCGCAAAACAACAAATTTCACGACACCTGTCAGTGACAAACCCACATGAAAGCTGTTTTTTTTTGCGCCCACCATAGGAAAAGGATGCTGACGATTTACCGTACCTCTTTGCCTAAACACTGGCCCTTACCCTAAGCGAAACCTCCATCAGCCTCCTTAACTCCAGGGTAAACAAGTCCAGCCTGTTCAATCTCTCCATATTACCAACGTCCTCCAGCATCTCTCTGCACCCTCCCCAACGGAACTACATCCTCCCTCTGGTGTGGTGACCTGAACGACCATATAGAGCCCGTCTGCGGTCAGCCCAGTGCTTAGTGAAGTTGGAACAACCTTCTACCACAACTTTCTGCCTCCGATCACCGAGAAATTCAGGACAGTTTGTCAGCTCGCATCGGACTCCGTGCGATTTAACCTTTGTGATCAGTCAATTATGCGGGACCTTGTCAATATTTTTATTAAAATCCAGTTAGACGACCTTGATATATCTATAAATAGAATCTGAATATATAATTTACATAAATAAACCTTAATTACCTCGTTAAATATATAAAAACACGTTAGGTAGGCAGGAATCCACCCCCCCCCCCACCACCACACAAAGTAATTCGCTGGTCTGGAGTTGGAGCCAGGGCTGAGGTGTTCCCTGTTTGGCATTAGATACCCCAGGCCGCTAACTCATGCCCCTCCCCAGCTGTGAGTGGGACTCTCCATGACCCTTCTAAGGGGTGAGGGGCGCCAGGGGTTGCGGCGGTGGGTAGGGATCTCCCGCTCTAAAACAAGGTCCGACCTCCACCTCACCGGGCACGTGTAACAGGGAGACACATTTCTGTAGCACCGGTTACATCCCTGTCTGGACACACCCAGAATTCCAGGGCCAGGGATGGAAATTTAACCCAATATCTGATATTGATCACAGTCAGTAACACCGCCACCCGCACCGATTAAGCCCCGAGAGCAATCTCGGCTCGATACTTTAATGTAAAGTATAACAACGGGAATAAAGTCACAGACAGTCACAGAAAGTCCTCGGGCCGTGGCCGCACCTCGTGTAGAACAGGACGCGAGTCAAACGAGACGACAGCAGCGCCTCGACGGGCCAAGGGTCTGTGTGACGATACTGTGATCATAAACATAAATTGTCCACTGGGACACAAACATTTTGCTCGGTTACAGAGAGAAGGTGGAATAAGATAACGCGAATAAAACTCGGCAATAGACACGTGAAATACGCACAGTCACACAATGACTATAGGATGCCAGTACACACGGACTGTATTCAGCACAGGACGGTCCTGTCATGCAGAACAACCACAGCAACGCCACTGCCCCAGGGGCGATCCAGACAACATCCCGGATAAGGGATGGTGTACAGCACAGCCACGGTGGGCCGAGCGGCCGGGGACTGACTCGGGAGGTGGTTGCTCTGCGCGGTGGACCCGGGGCCTGTTGAGCAGAAGACTTGCGCTGCACTAGAAGCTGCGGCCGGCCGGCCGGCTGTGTCAGGCCCCTGCAAGAAGCCGGACGGGGCTAGTGGCTCCGGGGCAGGACACAGGTGCAGCCCACCGGCACTTCAATATACTTCAGCTCAAAGCTGTAGCGATCGTCGTGCCCCACGCACGCTTGCCTCTGCAGAACCAACATGGTCTGTTTGAGCAGCACCGAGTTCAGAGCCAGCGTTTCCTCGCCGCTCTCGGCGTCGATGCAGCCTTCACATAGACACTCGGCGAAAGCCAGCTTCGAGGGGACGCGGTTCTCGTCGTAGTTAATTCTGGAATTGAAAACGGGCGGATATCAATGAGGGGCCGAAGGAGCCCATCGGAGCTGAAACCGTCCCAGCCCGTATCCAATACGCAGCGCCAATCACAGCCGACCCACCCACCCCCCGTCTCTCACATCGTCCGATCCTCTTTCACCCCACCATTGACTCTTGCCCAGTGCCCAACCCCAACCCCAGTCCCCATGCCCACACCCACGGTGACCGTCAGGGTGCAGATCCCGTACCTGTACTCCCAGGGAGAGATGGAGCGGTGACTGATTTTGTGGTTGTGAGTTGACTGGTGCCCCATCTTGGGGCAATGTCCATGTCGCCTCCGCTGCCGCTCCAGCTGTTCCACTAGGCTGACAGAGAGCAAGTGTCCCGCGTTGGCCCTGACCAGCAGTTTCTGCAGCATTTTGCCCGGGACATCCAACTCCTCAGCGCTGAAACACTGGTTGCGACCCTCTCGTCTCTGTCGGGCCGTCTGTCCAAGACTCACCCACATGAGTCCGATCATGAGAAGCTGGGGAAGGCGAGGGGTTGGGGGGAGAACAGGAGACATGAGGAGGCTGCAGTGATGCCCTAAACTCAAGCAATCCCCGTCCAATTGCCCCTCATCTCGCGCAATCCGCATCGTGCTGCCCCTGAACTCTGCCAATCCCCGTCCCGTTGTAGCTGAGCTCGGCCAATGCTCATCTCGTCACGTAACTAACCAATCCTCATCTCTCTCCTCCCTGCCTCTTCTTCTCCCCTCCATCCACTCTTTCTCTCCATCCCTGTTCTATCTCCGTCTGTTTCGTTGCATCACTCCCTTTCCTCCACCGGTCCATCCCCGCTGCCTCTCCCATCCCCTCTCCCTCCATCCGTCCATCCCCCACTCCGTCTCCCGTCCCTTCCCGCCCACTCTACTTCGCTCATCCACTTCTTTATCTCTTCTGCCTCTTCCGTCTGTCCCCGGCCCCCCGGGACCTCTCTCACCTGCACGGCCCACATCGCTCTCTGGAGTCCGAGCCGCTCTCCTAGCTGCATCCTCCGCTGCGCTCTCCCCAACTTCGCCGCGCATGGCGTTTTATAGCCGGAGCGCCTGGAAATCCCGTGGAGAAAAATCCTCGCTGCTTCCGCGTTGTTGGGCCGCCCGAAAAACGCAGAACTGAGGAGTGAGGGATTCCTGCCTCGTCACAGGTCCGTTCCGGGGGAGGTGAGGGCGGGGAGCGAGCAGCCGCGGGTCCGGCCCACAGACAACAACTGTACCACAGTGGGTGGGGCGGGGAAGCAGACAATCTGCAGATGCTGGAATACAAAGTAACACACAGAAGATGCAGGATAAATTCAGCAGGCCAGGCAGCATCAATGGATAAAAAGAAAACAGTCGACGTTTCGGGCCTAGACCTTTCATCAAGACTGTAAGGAACGAGAGAAGTCAGAGGAAGGGTGAGTTCCCGCTGACTTCTCCTCCAGCCCTGAGAAAGGTCTCGGCCCCAAACGTCGACTGTACTTTTGTCCACAGATGCTGCCTGGCCTGCTGAGTTCCAACACCATCCTGCATTACTTTTCTGTGTGTTACTTTAGATTAAAATACAACAGATGCTGGGGGGCGGGGAGCAGAAATTACACAACAGTAGGTGGGAGCAGGAGTTACACTACAGTGGGATGGGGGGCAGGAGTTATAATACAGTGGGTGGGAAGGGGACAGGAGTTACAATACAGTGGGTGGGGGGCAGGATTTATAATACAGTGGGTGGAGGCAATATTTATAATACAGCGGGTGGGGACAGGAGTTATAATACAGAGGGTGGGGGGACAGGGGTTTTAGTGCAGTGGGTGGGGGACAGGAGTTATAATACAGTGGATGGGGGGCTCAGGATTTATAATACAGTGGATGGGGGGACAGGATTTATAATACAGTGGATTGGGGGGTCAGGGTTATAATACAGTGGATGGGGGGTCAGGATTTATAATACAGTGGATGGGGGGTCAGGATTTATAATACAGTGGATGGGAGTCAGGATTTATAATACAGTGGATGGGGGGGTCAGGATTTATAATATAGTGGATGGGAGTCAGGATTTATAATACAGTGGATGGGGGGGTCAGAATTTATAATACAGTGGATGGGGGGTCAGGATTTATAATACAGTGGATGGGAGTCAGGATTTATAATACAGTGGATGGGGGGTCAGGATTTATAATACAGTGGATGGGGGGTCAGAATTTATAATACAGTGGATGGGGGGGTCAGGATTTATAATACAGTGGATGGGGGGATCAGGATTTATAATACAGTGGGCTGGGACAGTCTGCCTCTGAGCTCCAAGGACCCAAGCCTCAAGGATCCCAAGCCAAGCTCCGAGGACCCCAGCCTTAAGCCTCAAGATCCCCAAGCCAACACCCCAGCCTCAAGCCTCAGGCCTCAAAATTCCCAAGCCAAGACCCCAGCCACGTCCTGTCCTGAAGCCATGTCATGTCCATGCCTCGTTCTGGGGTCTGAGCCCAAGGCAAGACCCAGGTTCTGGGTCCTTGTCCAGTCTCGGGCTTGGAGTCCAAGCCTTGTCTCCTAGTCCATGGTTTCTAGTCCTGGTCCCGCTTTCCCTGGCCCAAGTCTGCGTTCTTGTCCCTGCTCCTGGTCTGAATCCGGTCACGTCCCTACTCCAGTCAAGTCCTGTTCCTTGTACTTCAGTGTCTGTGTCTTGCATTTGGGTCCGTTCCCAGCACCCCATTGTGACAGAACGAACTAGCCAACCATGGACCCAGCGACACAGATACTGGAGATGAACTCTCGCCATCCAGGATTCCCTGGTGTCGAAACCTCCCACCCACCTGCCCGAGTCATCCTTAGTCCAGGAGAACCTGTTCGGTCACCCGGAGGCTCCTGTAGAATGCGGGGGTACTGTCATAGTCCGGTCCGTGAAGTCCGCATTCCTGTTCACGGTCCGGTCCGTGTAGTCAGGACTCCGGGTCTTCCAGCTGTCCCTCGTTTGGGTGAGTTAATCATAGGCACCTAATTCCCATCTTGGGGCTTGGAATATAAGTAGCCTTGGGGTTGAGTATGGGCTGCTGGTTTGTCTTGTCAGTCCCCCTTGGAGCAACCTGCTGATGGAAGGCTAGTGAAACCATTTGTGATCTCTAGGTCTGGTTGGAAGACCACTGCTTCATGCAGCCTTGTTGCCACTTGTTGGAGTAGTCTTTGTGGTATGGATTTGGCTGTTTCCTGGGCCAGCTGAGTGGCTGCCAGCCACTCTGAGCTAGGTAGGGATCTGGCTGTTTCCATAGCCAGCTGAGGTTGCTGGCCGAACTGAGACTTGGAGCTACCCTGGAGCAGAGATGGAACTGCCTGTTGTTCTTTGGTGTTTGGCTCTTCTTGTCCTTGCCTCTGTGGGGTAAGCCAGGCTATTTTGCCCATTGCCCTGTGGGGGGATCTGTCTTGTCTTGTGCTCACCTCTGTGGGGTAAATCAGGCTGTTCTGAAATTGCCCTGTGGAGGGTCCTGTCTTGTATTGTCTTATCCTTGCCTCTGTGGGGTAAGTCAGGCTGTTTTTCTGTTGCCCTGTGGGGGGATCTGTCCTGTCTTGTCCTTGCCTCTGTTGGGTAAGTCCAGCTGTTCTGCTGTTACCTGACAGAGGGACCTGTCTCTCCTTGGTGTGGAGATGAAATTGAGTCCCAGCTTGTCTTAGGATAAGTCCCGGCTCTGTCTATGTTCTGTCCTGTCTCGTCTCATGTTAGTGTTGTGTTAAAGATGAGTCCTGGCTTGTTGAAGGATAGTCTTGGCTCTATGTTGATGTTCAGTTCCCAGTCTGTCTCTGAGCTCCGAGGACCCAAGCCTCGAGGATCCCGAAGCCAAGCTCCGAGGACCCAAGCCTCAAGCCTCAGGACCCCAGCCATGTCCTGTCCTGAAGCCATGTCATGTCCTTGCCTGGTTCTGGGGTCCAAGCCCGAGGCAAGACCCAGGTTCTGGGTCCTTGTCCAGTCTCCAGCTCAAAGTCGAGGCCTTGCCTCCTAGTCCATGGTTTCTAGTCCTGGTCCCACTTTCCCTGGCCCAAGTCTGCGTTCTTATCCCTGCTCCTGGTCTGAATCCAGTCACGTCCCTACTCCAGTCAAGTCCTGTTCAGTGTACTTCAGTGTCTGTGTCTTGCGTTTGGGTCCATTCCCAGCATCCCATTGACAGGACATGAGTTGTAACACAGTGGGTAGGGGGGGACAGGAGTTATAACACAGTGGGTAGGGGGGGACAGGAGTTATAACACAGTGGGTGGGGGGGGACAGGAGTTATAACACGGTGGGGGGGGACATGAGTTGTAACACAGTGGGTGGGGGGGACAGGAGTTATAACACAGTGGGTGGGGGAGACAGGAGTTATAACACAGTGGGTAGGGGGAACAGGAGTTATAACACAGTGGGTGGGGGGGACAGGAGTTCTAATACAGTGGGTGGGACAGGGTTTATAATAGAGAGGGTGGGGGAAAGGAGTTGTAATACAGTGGGTAGGGGGGGACAGGAGTTATAACACAGTGGGTGGGGGAACAGGAGTTATAATACAGTGGGTAGGGGGGGACAGGAGTTATAACACAGTGGGTGGGGGAACAGGAGTTATAATACCGTGGGGGGACAGGAGTTCTAATACAGTGGGTGGGACAGGGTTTATAATAGAGAGGGTGGGGGAAAGGAGTTGTAATACAGTGGGTGGGGGACAGGAGTTGTAATACAGTGGGTGGGGGGGACAGGAGTTATAATACAGTGGGTGTGTTGTAGTGATAGGGGACTTGATAGTTAGAGGTACAGATAGGAGGTTCTGTGGTCATGACAGAGAATCCAGGATGGTTTGTTGCCTCCCGGGTGCCAGGGTCAAGGATGTCTCTGATCGATTGCATGACATTCTGAAGTGGGAGGGTGACCAGCCAGATGTCGTGGTGCACATCGGTACCAATGACATAGCAAGGAAGAGTGAAGAGGTCCTGGACAGTGAGTATAGAGAGCTTGGTAGGAAGTTGAAAAGCGGGACCTTCAGGGTGGTAATCTCAGGATTGCTACCTGTGCTAGGTGCCAGTGAGGGTAGGAATAGGATGCTCTGGAGGAGGAACAAGTGGCTGAGGAACTGGTGTAGGGGGCAGGGTTTCAGATTTCAGGATCATTGGGACATCTTCTGGGGCAGGTGGGACCTGTACAAGAGAGATGGGTTACACTTGAACTACAGGGGGATCAATATCCTTTCAGGGAGGTTTGTTAGTGCTATTGGGGAGGCTTTAAACTAGATTTGCAGGGGGATGGGAACCAGAGTGCCAGAGCTGACAGTGTGGCTGGGGTGAAAATAAATGATGTTAAAAATTCAAGCAAAGCTGCAAATAGAAAAGTTGTGAGTGGTGGTAAAAATCTTGAGGTGTATATATTTCAATGCTAGGAGTATTGCGGGGAAGGCGGATGAGTTGAGGGCGTGGATTGACACGTGGAATTATGACGTTGTAGCAATTAGTGAAACTTGGCTACAGGAGGGGCAGGACTGGCAGCTTAATATTCCAGGGTTCCGATGTTTTAGATGTGATCAAGGCAGAGGAATGAAAGGTGGGGGAGTAGCATTGCTTGTTAGGGAAAATATTACAGCAGTGCTCAGGCGGGATAGATTAGAGGGCTTGTCTACTGAGTCCTTATGGGTGGAGCTGAGAAACAGGAAAGGTATGGCCACATTAGTGGGATTGTATTATAGACCACCCAATAGTCAGCGAGAATTGGAAGAGCAAATCTGCAGAGAGATAGCAGGCAACTGCAGGAAACATAAAGTTGTGGTGGTAGGGGATTTTTCTTTTCCACATTGATTTGGACTCCCATACTGTTAGGGGTCTAGATGGGTTAGAGTTTGTAAAATGTGTTCAGGAAAGTTTTCTAAATCAATACATAGAGGTACCAACTAGAGGGGATGCAATATTAGATCTCCTGTTAGGAAACGAGTTAGGACAAGTGACGGAGGTGTGCGTAGGGGAGCACTTTGGTTCCAGTGATCATAACACCATTAGTTTCAACTTGATCATGGACAAGGATAGATCTGGTCCTAGGGCTGAGGTTCTGAACTGGAAGAAGGCCAAATTTGAAGAAATGAGAAAGGATCTAAAAAGCGTGGATTGGGACAGGTTGTTCTCTGGCAAGGATGTGATCGGTAGGTGGGAAGCCTTCAAAGGGGAAATTTTGAGAGTGCAGAGCTTGTATGTTCCTGTCAGGATTAAAGGCAAAGTGAATAGGAATAAGGAACTTTGGTTTTCAAGGGATATTACAACTCTGATAAAGAAGAGAGAGTTGTATGACACGTATAGGAAACAGAGTAAATAAGGTGCATGAGGAGTATAAAAAGAGCAAGAAAATACTTAAGAAGGAAATCAGGAGGGCTAAAAGAAGACATGAGGTCACCTTGGCAGTCAAGGTGAAGGATAATCCAAAGAGCTTCTACAGGTATATTAAGAGGAAAAGGATAGTAAGGGATAAAATTGGTCCTCTTGAAGATCAGAGTGGTCGGCTATGTGCGGAACCAAAAGAAATGGGGGAGATCTTAAATGGGTTTTTTGCGTCTGTATTTACTAAGGAAACTGGCATAAAGTCTATAGAATTGTAGGAAATGAGTAGTGAGATCATGGAAACTGTACAGATTGAAGAGGAGGAGGTGCTTTCTATCTTGAGGCAAACTAAAGTGGATAGATCCTCAGGACCTGACAGGGTGTTCCCTCGGACCTTGAAGGAGACTAGTGTTGAAATTGCAGGGGCCTTGGCAGATATATTTAAAATGTCAGTGTCTATGGGTGAGGTGCTGGAGGATTGGAGAATGGCTCATATTGTTCTGCTTAAAAAAAAGGATCGAAAAGTAATCCGGGAAATTATAGGCCGGTAAGTTTGGCATCGGTAGTGGGTAAGTTATTGGAGGGAGTACTAAGGGACAGAATCTACAAGCATTTGGATAGACAGGGACTTATTAGGGAAAGTCAACATGGTTTTGTGCATGGTAGGTCATGTTTGACCAATCTATTGGAGTTTCTCAAGGAGGTTACCAGGAAAGTGGGTGAAGGGAAGGCAGTGGATGTTGTCTACATGGACTTCAGTAAGGCCTTTGAGAAGGTCCCGCGTGGGAGGTTATTTAGGAAAATTCGGTCGCTAGGTATACATGGAGAGGTGGTAAATTGGATTAGACATTGGCTCAATGGAAGAAGCCAGAGAGTGGAGGTAGAGAATTGCTTCTCTGAGTGGAGGCCTGTGACTAGTGGTGTGCCACAGGGATCAGTGCTGGGTCCATTGTTATTTGTCATCTATATCAATGATCTGGATGATAATGTGGTAAATTGGATCAGCAAATCTGCTGATGATACAAAGATCGGAGGTGTAGTGGACAGTGAGGAAGGTTTTCAAAGCTTGCAGAGGGACTTGGACCAGCTGGAAAAATGGGCTGAAAATGGCAGATGGAGCTTAATACAGACGAATGTGAGGTATTGCACTTTGGAAGGACAAACCAAGGTAGAACATACAGGGTTAATGGTAAGGCACTGAGGAGTGCAGTAGAACTTGGGGATCTGGGAATACAGATACAAAATTCCCTAAGAGTGGCATCACAGGTAGATAGGGTCATAAAGAGCTTTTAGTACGTTGGCCTTTATTAATCAAAGTATTGAGTATAAGAGCTGGAATGTTATGATGAGGTTGTATAAGGCATTGGTGAGGCTGAATCTGGAGTATTGTGTTCAGTTTTGGTCACCAAATTACAGGAAGGATATTAATAAGGTTGAAAGAGTGCAGAGAAGGTTTACAAGGATGTTGCCGGGACTTGAGAAACTCAGTTACAGAGAAAGGTTGAATAGGTTAGGACTTTATTCCCTGGAGTGTAGAAGAATGAGGGGAGATTTGATAGAGGTATATAAAATTATGATGGGTATAGATAGAGTGAATGCAAGCAGGCTTTTTCCACTGAGGCAAGGGGAGAAAAAAACCAGAGGACATGGGTTAAGGGTGAGGGGGGAAAAGTTTAAAGGGAACATTAGGGGGGGCTTCTTCACATAGAGAGTGGTGGGAGTGTGGAATGAGCTGCCAGACGAGGTGGTAAATGTGGGTTCTTTTTTAACATTTAAGAATAAATTGGACAGATACATGGATGGGAGGTGTATGGAGGGATATGGTCCGTGTGCAGGTCAGTGGGACTAGACAGAAAATGATTCGGCACAGCCAAGAAGGGCCAAAAGGCCTGTTTCTGTGCTGTAGTTTTTCTATGATTTCAATGGTTTCTATGGGTGGGGGGGTCAGGAGTAATAATACTGTGGGTGGGGGCAGGAGTTATAATACAGTGGGTGGGGGCAGTTGTTATAATACAGTGGGTGGGGGAACAGGAGTTATAATACAGTGGGTGGGGGACAGGAGTTATAATACTTTGGGTGGGGACAGGGGTCATAATACAGTGGATGGGGGGGACAGGAGTTACAATACAGTGGGTGGGGGCAGGAGTTATAGTGCAGTGGGTAGGGACAGGAATTGTAATACAGTGGGTGGGGGGACAGGAGTTATAATATAGTGGGAGGGGGGAAAGCAGTTATAATACCGTGGGCGGGGACAGGGGTTATAGTACAGTCGGTGGGGGAGAGGAGTAATATTACAGTGGGTTGGGGGGACAGGAATTATAATACAGTTGGGGGGGCAGGAGTTATAGTGCAGTGGGTGGGGACAGGAGTTCTAATACAGTGGGTGGGGGGACAGGAGTTGCAATGCAGTGGGTGGGGGCAGGAGTTGTAATACAGTGGGTGGGGGAATAGGAGTTGTAATACAGTGGGTGGGGGGACAGGAGTTGTAATACAGTGGGAGGGGGGAAAGCAGTTATAATACCGTGGGCGGGGACAGGGGTTGTAGTACAGTCGGTGGGGGAGAGGAGTAATAATACAGTGAGTGTGGGACAGGAGTTATAATACAGTGGGTGTGGGACAGGAGTTATAATACAGTGGGTGTGGGACAGGAGTTATAATACTTTGGGGGGACAGGAGTTATAATAGAGTGGGTGGGGCTGTTCCCAATTTATGCTTCCAAGTTGCTGGCTGATAGCCTCTTATTTCTCCTTATTACAAATAAATGCTTTCTGAACTTGTCTGTTCCTATACCTTTCCAATACATGGTAAAGGAGATAGAATTGTGATCACTGTCTCCAAACTGCTCTTCCAGTGAGAGACCTGACCAGGTTCATTTCCCAATACCAGATCAAGTACAGCCTCTACATATTGTGTCAAGAAACCTTCTTGAACACACCTAACAAACTCCACCCCATCTAAACCCCTCGCTCTAAGGACATGCCAATCGATATTGGGAAATTAAAATCTCCCACCACAACAGCCCTGTTATTATTACACCTTTGCAGAATCTGTCTCCCTATCTGCTCCTTAATGTCCCTGTTACTATTGGGTGGTCTATAAAAACACCCAATTGAGTTATTGAGCCCCTCTTGTTTCTAATTTCCACTCAGAGACTCTGGAGACAATCCCTCCATGTCTTCTACAGCCATGACACATTCACTGATCAACAGTGCCACCCCCCACCTCTTTTGCCTCCCTCCCTGTCCTTTCTGAAACATCTAAAGCCTGGCACTTGAAGTAACCATTCCTGCCCCTGAGCCATCCAAGTCTCTGTGATGGCCACCACATCATAGCTCCAAGTACTGATCCATGCTCTAAGCTCATCTGCTTTCTTCATAATACTCCTTGCATTAAAATAGACACATCTCAAATCATCGGTCTGAGCGCGTCCTGTCTCTATCACCTGCTATTCTCTCTCTTGTACTGTCTCCAAGCATTCCCTATTTGTGAGCGAACCTCCCTTTCCTCCGTCACTTCAGTTTGGTTCCCACCCCCCAGCAATTCTAGTTTAAACTCTCCCCAGTAGCCTTAGCAAACCTCCCCGCCAGGATGTCAGTCCCCCTTCGATTCAACTGCAACCCATCCTTTTTGTACAGCCCACACCTGCCCCAAAAGAGGTCCCAATGATTCAGAAATCTGAATCCCTGCCCCCTGCTCCAATCCCTCAGCCACGCATTTATCCTCCATCTCACTCTATTCCTATACTCACTGTCGTGTGGCACAGGCAGTAATCCTGAGATTATTACTGTTGAGGTCCTGCTGCTCAACATCCTTCCTAACTCCCTGTAGTCTGTTTTCAGGACCTCCTCCCTTTTCCTACTTATGTCATTGGTACCAATATGTACCACGACCTCTGGCTGTTCTCCTTCCCACTTCAAGATATCGTGGACGCAATCAGAAACATCATGGACTTTGGCACCTGGGAGGCAAACTACCATCCGTGCTTCTTTCCTGTGTCCACAGAATCACCTGTCTGACCCCCTGACTATAGAGTCCCCTATCACTACTGCCATCCTCTTCCTCTTCCTTTCCCTACCCTTCTGAGCCTCAGGGCCAGACTCTGTGCCAGAGGCGTGCCCACTGTTGCTTCCCCCAGGTAGGTCATCCCACCCCCCCAATGTACCCAAGCAGGAGTACTTATCGTTAAGGGGGACAGCCACTGGGGTACTCTCTAGTTTCTGACTCCTGTCCTTCCCCTCCTGACTGATATCCACTTATCTGTCTCTTGAAGCCCTGGTGTGACTACCTGCCTATAGCTCCTCTCTATCACCTCCTCACTCTCCCTGAGCAGACGAAGGTCGCCAAGCTGCATCTCCAGTTCCCTAACCCAGTCCTTAAGGAGCTGCAGCTCGACTCACCTGGTGCAGATGTGGCTGTCTGGGAGGGTGGGAGTCTCCTGGACTTCCCACATCTGACACCGAGCACAGAACTCCGGCCTCACACACGTACTTCCTGTCTGTATTCTACACAGATAACCTACCTCGCCTCGACCTGTTAATGCCAAAGCCTTCCTACTCTGTTTCCCTCTACTCCAATGCCCGCTCTATAAAGCTGTTTCCTTTTAAAGGCTTCTTGCTGTTCTCAGTGGCTGACGTCCACGCACTTGCGCAGTCATGCCCTGATCAAACTGCTGAAGAAATAACATTAAACAATCTTGAATGTTGAAACATGCAAACATACAGTGAAATTTGTTGTTTGTTTCAAATCAAGTCAATGAGGATTACACTGGGCAGCTCACAAGTGTCTCCATGTTTCCATCGCCAACATAGCGTGCCCTTAGTTTACTAACCCTAACCCGTTCATCTTTGGAACTTGGGAGGAAACTGGAACACGTGGAGGAAACCCACGCAGTCACTTGGAGACAGGATTTGAATTCAGACCTGTGACTGTGACTGATGGCAGGACACAAGAGAAGGATTTGGAGAGGGAGCAGAAGAGGTGTACCGGGATGCTGCCTGACCTTGCGGGCATGTACTATTATGAGAGGCTAGATAATCTTGGGTTGTTTTCTCTGGAGTGCCAGAAGCCGAGGGGAGATCTGATGGAGGTTTATAAGATTACGAGAGGCATAGATAGAGTGGACAGAGATTATCTGTTTTCCACTGTTGAAATAAAGGCATGAATTGAAGGTGAGGGGGGTAGGTTCAAGGGGGACATGAAGAGTAAGTTTTTTTACTCAGTGGTGGATGCCTGGAATGTTCTGCCTGATATGGTGGTGGAGGCAAATACATCAGAGGCTTTTAAGAGACATTTGGATAGGCACATGGATATAAAGAAGATGGAGGGATATGGACATGGTGTAGGTAGGAGAGATTAGTGTTTGGGTGTTTTTGATTTGCTTTTTAGCTGGGACAGCACAACATTGTGGGCTGAATGGCCTGTTCCTGTGCTGTACTGTTCTATGTTCTACGTAAAGTGACTGTGCTGATGGCTATGCCACCATACCACCCAAACACAACACACAAACAGTACAGCAGAAGAACAAGCTAACTCTGTCTGTGCTGACCACCGCAGCTGCCTGTACTGCATATGTTCCATATCCCTCCATCGTACGTCAGTCCATGCATCTGCCCAAATGTTGCTATCATCTCGTTCTTCTTGCACCACCTCCCCTGGTAGTGTCTTCCCAGTACCAACCATTCTGTGTGTAAGAAATCCTGCTGCCTCTCACTTCAAAGCTATGCCCTTGAGTATTTGACTTTGCTAAAAGCCTATGGCTATCTACCGTTTTCTATGCCTTTTGTAAATTTTATAGACATCTATCTGGTCTCCCCTCAGCCCGATACTCCAGAGAAAAGAACTCAGATTTGTCCACTTTCTCCCCTGTAGCTCATACCGTCCAATCCAGGCAGTGTTCTGGTGATGCTCTTCAAAGCTTTCACAATGGAGCGATCGGAGCTGCTCAGTTCTCCAGAGTGTTGTCCAGCTGTTAATGGATTTTCTCCTCATTGTTTCAAAAGGCTTTCACTGTCAATATGGGGTTTCACTGTTTGACATGTAGTTGCCGTGCTCTTAGCCTCTTTATGGGGGCATTCTGATGTCCAACTCCCTCTGCAAGACATTCTACAGTTCTCTCCTCCAATTCTTTCACAGACTATATGAGAGCAAGACTTACAAAGTGCTGAGAAACTCAGCAGGTGAGGCAGCAGCTAGGGAAATGAATTAGCAATTGATGTTTCAGGCCGAGACCCTTCATCAGAACCTGGGTTGCTTTACAACCAGTTAAGAAAATTTAAGCATTCAGATGCAGCAAGTATATGAAAAGGGAAATGGTATGCTGGTTTTTTAGTGAGCGGATTGAGTACAGGATTGGAGGTGCACAGGATGAGACTGCATCTAGAGTATTAGAGGCAAAGAGTCATAGAGAGGTACAGCACAGAAAAGGCCCTTCAACCTATCTAGTATCTAGTTCATGCTGACATCATTTAAACTGTCTACTTCACTATAAGGTGAAAGTTTGATCCCCTTACCTGAAATACAATGGTTTTTAAGTGGAAAGACTTTGGTAATGGCAGCATTGATTGACTCCCGTTCAAAGTATATTTTATTATCAAAGTACATATATGTCCATAAGAGCATAAGATGCTGGAGCAGAATTAGGCCATTTGGCCCATTGAATCTGCTCCACCATTTTGTCATGGCTGATCCAATTTTCCTCTCAGCCCCAATCTCCTTGCTTCTCCCCTTATCCCTTCATGCCCTGACCAATCAAGAATCTATCAACCTCTGCCTTAAATATACATAAAGATTTGGCCTCCATGGCTGCTTGTGACAAAGAATTAAACAGATTCACCACTCTCTGCCTAAAGAACTTCCTCCTCATCTCTGTTCTAAAAGAACGCCCCTCTATTCTGAGACAGTGGTGGATATGACCCCAGATGGACTGAGCAGTGTCCACTACTTTTTAGTAGGCTTTTCTGCTGAAAGTATTGGCATTCTTATCTCTCATGTCTGACTAGTTACAGATTAAGGATTAAGTTTCAGTCTGTGATTTAATTAAAGGTTTCAGATTTCCAGATGTTCAATTGTAGATCGCCAAGAGGGGGTTTTAGGCAGGAATCAACACTAAAAATAGTTCCTTAAATCTCTGAAGGAAAGGCTGATACAGATTTTGTAATCTGATCTTTGATGTCAAAACAAATGAAGAAATATGATGAAGCAATAGAGAGGGTGTGTGAATAATGCAAGTGAGCACTGAACGGTGACAGGGGAAGTGAAAAGGGAAACATGACAGGCAGCGACTGAATAGAATGGGACTGAACAGAAAAGGGAAACAGAATTCCTTCTGGGGGTGTGTGAACTGTAATCAGGAGTATTGTAAGTAGAGAGGAAGAGGGCAAGGCTATATTACCTCACAACACTCAGTGTAGGTCTTTACCAAGGGAGAAGATGCTGTCAAATGCTCAGCGAGCTAGTGTGGTGGAGAAAATTGATCACTGGTAATTGACCAGGTCAGGAAGTCTGACTCCACCTAAAGTGAATCATGCTTCAAAGTTCCATGTTCTAGTTTTCTCCAATGATCTTACAATCCCTCCAGCCCCAGGAACTTTTGCTAACCCCTCTTTCAGGCATGACTTATCCTCAGCTCCTTTCTGTGCTGGAGAAACCCACATGTTCACTCTCTGTGAGAAGAAATTCCTAGCTCCTTCTCCTATGTCAGTGACCCCTTCCCACCCACCGGGAACATTCTTCATGCATCTAATCTCTTCAGTCATGAGAATGTTGAGAGTCTCCATTACATTGCTTGTCATTCCAGTGAACATCTGTCTCACCATCCCAATCTGTGCTCAGATGTCAGGCCTGCCAACCTCAGAAAACCCTGGGATGAAAAAGCCACCAAAAGAGGGGGATTCAGGCCATCCTGTCCCAGGTGAAGCCCCCTCTACCCCACCACTGAGCACATCTACACTGAACGATGTCACAGGAAAGCGACCTCTAACATCATAGACCCCCTCCACACAGGCAATGTTCTCTCGCTACTGTGGCCATCAGGAACAAGGTGCAGGAGCCCCAGGACTGCACCCCCAGGTTCAGAAACAATTATTACCCCTCAGGTATCAGGTTCTTTATACTTTATACTTTATTGTCGCCAAACAATTGATACTAGAACATACAATCATCACAGCAATATTTGATTCTGCTCTTCATGCTCCCTGGAGTACAAATCGATAGTAAATAGTAAAAATTTAAATTAATAGAAAAATGGGAAGTAAGGTAGTGCAAAAAAACCGAGAGGCAGGTCCAGATATTTGGAGGGTACGGCCCAGATCCGGGTCAGGATCTGTTCAGCAGTCTAATCACAGTTGGAAAGAAGCTGTTCCCAAATCTGGCCGTATGAGTCTTCAAGCTCCTGAGCCTTCTCCCGGAGGGAAGAGGGACGAAAAGTGTGTTGGCCGGGTGGGTCGTGTCCTTGATTATCCTGGCAGCACTGCTCCGACAGCGTGCAGTGTAAAGTGAGTCAAAGGATGGAAGATTGGTTTGTGTGATGTGCTGGGCTGTGTTCACGACCTTCTGCAGCTTCTTCTGGTCTTGGACAAGGACAACTTCCATATCAGGTTGTGATGCACCCTAGAAGAATGCTTTCTACGGTGTATCTATAAAAATTAGTGAGGGTTTTAGGGGACAGGCCAAATTTCCTTAGCTTCCTCAGGAAGTAAAGGCGCTGGTGGGCCTTCTTGGCAGTGGACTCTGCTTGGTTGGACCAAGTCAGGTCATTTGTGATATTGACCCCAAGCAACTTAAAGCTTTCGACCTGTTCCACTTGCACACCACCGATGTAAATTGGGTCGTGCGGTCCGCTACTCCTTCTGAAGTCAACAACCAATTCCTTCATCTTGCTGACGTTGAGGGATAGGTTATTGTCTTCACACCATGCCACCAGGTTCTTAATTTCCTCTCTGTACTCAAACTCATCTTTACCTGAGATACAGCCTACAATTGTGGTGTCATCAGCAAACTTATATATTGAGTTCAATGGAAACTTGGCTACACAATCATGGGTGTAAAGAGAGTACAGCAGGGGGCTGAGTACACAGCCTTGTGGGGCACCGGTGTTCAGGGTGATTGTAGAGGAGAGCTTGTCCTCTATTTTTACAGACTGGGTCCTGTCTGTGAGGAAGTTGAAGATCCAGCTGCAGATCTGAGTGCTGAGGCCCAGGTTCTGGAGCTTAGGAATCAGTTTACTTGGAATGATGGTATTAAAGGCAGAGCTGTAGTCAATGAAAAGGAGCCTTACATATGCGCCTTTATTCTCCAGGCGTTCTAAGGAGGAATGTAGGGCCAGAGAGATGGCATCTGCCGTTGACCTGTTGCTCCGGTAGGCAAATTGCAAAGCGTCGAGGTTGACCGGTAGGCTGTGGTTGATGTGTGCCATAACCAATCTCTCGAAGCACTTCATAGCAATTGATGTCAGAGCCACAGGCCGATAGTCATTCAGGCATGCCACCTTGATCTTCTTCGGCACCGGGATTATTGTTGCCTTCTTAAAACACGAGGGGATCTTAGACTGACTAGCTCGCTTGCACAGGCCCGGAGAACCTGTCCTGGGACGCCATCTGGGCCCGTCACCTTCCTTGGATTTATCTTCAGGAAGGCCCTTCTAACGTCCTCCGTGACGATGAATCTCGATGCCACCAGGTCCGGTTCATATGGAGGGAGCGGGACGCTCCTCTTCTGTTCGAATCTTGCGTAGAATACGTTAAGTTTGTCAGGAAGAGAAGTGTCACAGTTATTGATATTCCCAGCCTTTTCTTTGCACCCAGTGATCTCATTTAGACCCTGCCATAGTCTACTAGCATCCCTCTGGTTAGCCTGGGCTTCCAGCTTGGCTCGATAATGCCTCTTGACGACCTTAATGGCTTTCCGGAGTTCACGCCTGGATTCCGTGTAGCAACTGGTATCCCCGGACCTAAAAGCCGCAGCTCTAGCCTTTAAAAGGGACTTGACCTCATAATTCATCCAAGGTTTCCGGTTAGGGAATACCTGGATCGTCTTGCGAGACACACAGTCCTCTGTGCATTTCCAAATAAAGTCCGTGACAGCTGAGGCATACTCATCGAGATTAGCTGCTGAGTCCTTGAATACTAACCAGTCCACCGATTCAAAGCAGTCACGGAGGACCTCATCCGTTTCCTCCGTCCAATGCGACACTACTTTTGACACCGTGACCTCCCGCTTCAGTTTCTGTTTGTAAGCCGGGAGGAGGAGTACGGCCTGATGGTCCGATTTTCCGAAGTGAGGTCGTGGGACGGAACGGTAGGCATCCTTGACTGCTGTGTAGCAGTGGTCAAGTATACTCGGCCCTCTAGTGGGGCAGGAGACATGTTGGTATAACTTTGGCAGCGCCTTTCTGAGGTTGGCCTGGTTAAAGTCCCCGGCTGTAATGAGCAAAGCCTCCGGATACCTGGTCTCAAGTTCAGTGATGTTGGCATACGGTATGTTCAGAGCACACTCCACGTCCGCCTGGGAGGGAATGTAGACCGCTGTCAGTATGACCGAGGTGAATTCCCGTGGCAGATAGTAGGGATGACACTTCACTGACAGGTGTTCCAGGTCCAGGCTGCAGGAGCTTGTCAGTGCCACTCTGTCCGAGCACCACGCAGTGTTGATCAGTAGGCAGACACCGCCTCCCCTCGTCTTGCCCGAAGATGCCGTACAGTCCATCCGATGGATCGAAAATCCCTCCGGTCAGATGGCACAGTTGGGGGTGGCAGGGGAGAGCCAGGTCTCGGTGAAACAGAATACACAGCGGTTCTGCATCTCCCTGCAGTAGGTGAGTGTCCCTTTAAGATCATCCACCTTGTTCTCTATGGCTTGTACATTAGCTAGTAGGATAGTGGGCATAGGGACCCTGAAGCCCCTCAGCTTCAATCTGACCAGCAGCCCAGCTCTTTTCTCACGCTTTCTCGGTAAATAGTGCATCTTTCCAGGTTTCCATCGATGCAGTGTGTTGTTGTCAGCTCTTTGAGGTTGGTGGACGCGTCCCGCAGGGATCGATTGGCGAGTCGTGTCGTCGGGCACTCCTGGTCGGGCCGAGTGACGGGGGAGGCTCCGCTGCCATTTCCAGCTGCCGGGGGCCCGGGCTGTCGATTGGGTCGGGCCCTGAAGCCGACACTGAACCCTGGAGGGCCAGGCTCCTGGCTGAAACAAGTCTGTAAGCTGAGTCACAGTTGCGGAAGCCTCCGCTCCAGCCGAACCTCGGGCTCGATTTCTGAGGTCGGCGGCGGAGGCCTCACTTCTGGCAGCTGTGGATGGCCACAAATGGGGCTTTACGGTGGTCGCTCCGGGGAAGCGTCTGGGGCACTTTGAGGTCTCTCGCCCCATCACTAAACTGATTCCACAACCTATGGGCTCACTTTCAAGGGCTCTTCCTCTCATGTTCTCTGGACTTGTTTATTCAGTAATTATTTTTCTTTTGTATTTTCACACTTCATTGCTTTTTGCACGTTGCTTGTCTGTGCTGTTGGGAGCGGTCTCCCAGAAGCAGAATCAGGTTTAATATCACCGGTATATGTCATGAAATCTGTTGTCTTTACAGCAGCAGTACAATGCAATACATGATGAGTACAGAGAAAACTGAATTACAGTAATTATATATGTGTATTAAATGGTTAAGTTAAAATAAGTTAGACCAGAGATAAAGCAAACTATTGAGGTAGAGTTCGTGGGCTCAGTGTCCATTTAGAGGCTGGTTGGCGGAGGGGAAGAAGTTGTTCCTGAATCGCTGAGTGTGTGCCTTTAGGTTTCTGTACTTCCTTCTCAATGAAAAGCGGGCTTGTCCTGGTGGTTGGGGGCGGGGTCCTTAATGACAGACGCCGCTCATTAATTCTATTATGTTTCTTGTATTTACTGAGTATACCTTCAAGGAAATGAATGTCAAGGTCGTATATGGTAGCTGAGATAACATACTTCATCTCAGCATCCCTCGGTCAGGACTGATGGAGGGTCTCAGTCCAAAATGTCGTCTGTTCATTCATCTCCAGAGTTGCAGCCTGACCTGCTGAGTTCCTCCAGCATCTTCTATGTGTTGTGTAAGATTTCCAGCCTCTGCACGACCTCTTCTGAATGTGGTCTTTATTTCAGTTCATGCCAACAGCATTACAGACGTCTGAGCTCAGTGTTCTGCTAATTTGGTTTGCTGGTTCCAGTTTAATCCTGTTTTGTTCCCTTTGTAAGACATAGAAAGCATTTCTATTTCATAGAAAGCATTCTTCTAGGGTGCATCACAACCTGGTATGGAAGTTGTCCTGTCCAAGACCGGAAGAAGCTGCCGAAGATCGTGAACACAGTGCAGCACATCACAGAAACCAATCTTCCGTCCTTTGACTCACTTTACACCGCATGCTGTCGGAGCAGTGCTGTCAGGATAATCAACGACACGACCCACCCAGCCAACACACTTTTCGTCCCTCTTCCCTCTGGGAGAAGGCTCAGGAGCTTGAAGACTCGTACGGCCAGATTTGGGAACAGCTTCTTTCCAACTGTGATAAGACTGCTGAACGGATCCTGACCTGGATCTGGGCCGTACCCTCCAAATATCCAGACCTGCCTCTCAGTTTTTTTGCACTATCTTACTTTCCATTTTTCTATTTTCTATTTATGACTTATAATTTAAATTTTTAATATTTACTATCGATTTGTAATTCAGGGAGCGGGAAGCGCAGAATCAAATATCGCTGTGATGATTGTATGCTCTAGTATCGATTGTTTGGCGGCAATGAATTATGAAGTATGAGACCGTAAGATATTGGAGCAGAATTGGGCCACTTGGCCCTTTGAGTCTGTTCCACTATTCAGACATGGCTTATGTATTATTCCTCGAAACCCTATTCTCCTGCCTTCTCCCCATAACTCTCGATGCCCTGACTAATCAAGAACCTATCAATCTCCATGTTAAATATGCTCAATGCCTTGGCCTCCATGTTGTCTGTGGCAACGAATTCCACAGATCAGCCACCCTTTGGATAAAGAAGTTCCTCCTCATTTCTGTTCTAGATGGACATACCGCTATTCTGAGGCTGTGTGCTCTGGTCTTAGACTTCCCCACTGTAGGAAACATCCTCTCCACATCCACACTTTCGGGGCTGTTCAGTATTTGATAGGTTTCAATGAGATTCCCCCCCACCATTCTTCTAAACTCGAGTGAGTACAGGCCCGGAGCCATCAAACACTCCGCGTGCGTTAGCCTTTTCATTCCTAGTATCATTCTCATGAACCATGAACCATGAACCTCCTCCGGACCTCTGCATTGCCCACACATCCGTTCTTCAAAGGCCCAGAACTGCTCACAATACTCCGTGTTGTCTGAGCAATGCCTCATAAGGCCTCAGCATCGTGACTTGGTTTGTGTGACTGACTGTCACAAGAGACAGCGGTTTCAGCAGCCAGTTCACAAATGTGCTGTAGATATCGAGGGTTTCTGAATCATCCCTGTGACATCACTGGAATGTGCTGTAGTATTGCTCACTGTGTGTTCCGACTTGAATGTTATCCAGGAATGATGCAAGAGGGTGCTTGGGAAAGTTACTAGCTACAGGAAGTGGCTCTCCCAGCACAGAGTAGTTTGTTATTACCCTGTAGACAGCGTCAGCATTCACTGCAAGACCAACACCTGAGCTGCTGGCTCACCTCCTCAAGGGCAGTGACAACGGTCTGACAGAACTTCATTCCCTCAGTCCGCCTAAGAAAGTTTCCTCAAAAACCAAAAAGAAAGAGTCTTTAAAAAGCAGATTTATAAATATTGTTACAGTTTGGGTGTCTAGTTGAGATTACTGGAGACAGAAGCCAATGACAGCATTTTTAGAGCACAGAAATGTGACAATCTTGATAAGATTATATGACATAGGTTCAGGATTAGGCCATTCAGCCCATTGAATCTGCTCCACCATTTTTCTAAACTCTGGTGAGTACAGATGCAGAGCTCCTCATATCATTTCATTCACTCTTTCGTTGCTGGAATCATTTTCCTGAACCTCCAGCAGACTCTCCAATGTCAGCATCTCTTTGCTTAGATAAGGGATCCAAGATTGCTCACAATTCTTAAGTTTGGCCTTATAAAGCCTCAGCATTATAGCCTTAACACAGTAATAATTTAAGAAGTGGGAGCTGGAGATGCTCCTTTGAATAGCTCTGCCTTTCACCAAAGTCACAGCCAATCTACTGAAGCACCACATCCCTGCTCTATCAAGTGCCCTGGGTTCCTCCAGCTCCGGAAGTCCACGCTCCTCTGAGCTCCACGGCCGCTGAGGCTGGGAACTGCAAAGCCTGTCCACCCTCTGATGGAATACGTTTCTCCTCATCTCGTTCTTCAATGAATGACCTTGGTGGACATGCAAGTAGTGTCATAGACAGTGAGAAAGGTTATCAAAAATTGCACAGGGATCTTGATCAGTGGGTAAGCGGATCGAGGCAAATGGCTTTCAATTTGAGGTGTTGCATTTTGGGAAGTCAAACTAGTCAAAATGGTTGGCCCCTGGAGTGTGTATTAGAACCCAGGGAATTTAGGATTACAAGTATAAACTTTGCTGGAAGTTATGTCATAGGTAGAGGGGATAGGAAAGAAGACATCTGGCTTGTTGGCCTTCATTGAATATCAGAGTTGGGATGTTCATTGCAATCGTAGAAGGTCTGTTAGAGTGTTTGGATATGGCCCAAGTGCAGTGAGAGAGAGAGACTGAAATGGGTCAAAAGTTTAATGAGAACTGTTGCAGAATTTAAAGGAAAAGGGAAACAGCAAGTACTAGGCCAACAGGGCCATTAGATAAGACTCTCAAACTGGAAGTTAATGCTAACAGTGTGGCTAAATATTAAATGCACACCGCCGCTTTACAGCAAGTGTCGAAGCAGTAGTCCTTTTTCACAGACAAGGACGTGGGTAAGCAGGAGCATAAACATTACCATGCTTTTGGTCAAGTCTTGACAACACTACAGTGAAAAGAAGGGAGTTAAATACTGGCACAAAGGAACAGTAACTAGCTGGAACATGCTTGCTCATGAGGGCAATTGCTGATCCTGTTGCACAGCCCGCCTGCGGAGGTACGTAGTCTCCACAGCAGGGCCCGTGGTTGTGAGGCTGGACTGTGTCAAGTTTTTATTGTTCTGTTAGTTGGAAAGCACGTGGAGTACTGTGTACACCAACTGCAGCTTATTGTGGTTGTGCCCCGCTGTTGATGAGACTGTGGTTGTGGTTGTAAGATCACTCATGGAGTACCAGGTAGACTTTTAAACAACCAGTTTCATACTGCTATAAACACCAACATCCTGCTTCACTCCTGTTATAAACAGCCGGTTTCATACTGTTATAAACAGCCTGCTTCACTCCTGTTATAAACAGCTGGTTTCATACTGTTATAAACAGCCTGCTTTACTCCTGTTATAAACAGTCTGATTCATACTGTTATAAACAGCCTGCTTTACTCCTGTTATAAACAGCCGGTTTCATACTGTTATAAACACCAACATCCTGCTTCACTCCTGTTATAAACAGCCGGTTTCATACTGTTATAAACAGCCGGTTTCATACTGTTATAAACAGCCTGCTTCACTCCTGTTATAAACAGCCAGCTTCACTCCTGTTATAAACAGCCTGCTTCATTCCTGTTATAAACAGCCTGCTTCACTCCTGTTATAAACAGCCGGCTTCACTCCTGTTATACACAGCCTGCTTCAATCCTATTATAAACAGCTCGTTTTATACTGTTATAAGCAGCCTGTTTCATACTGTTATTGTACCATATAGCCTACAGAATAATAAGGACTATATGTTTTAGTAACACGTCGTTGAATGCGCTATTAGGCGCGTATTGATCTGTACGTGTGTGCCGAGTTTGGAGTCTGCTAGTAAAAAGAACCACGAAACTTAGCTCCCGTTTCCAGCGTTTTTATTAACAGCATTGTCGTGTAACCAAGCCACATACACAACAAATTGGCGACGAGGTTAATGAACCTACATCGTATCGGAACGCCGTGTTTTAATTGATAACGACACTTGGGAGAAGTGCGCAAGGAGCGGGAGAAGGAGTCAGAGTGAGGCCGCGAGTCCGAAAGGAAGTGGGAGCACAGCCGGGGTTGGGAACGTTGGGAGACCAAGAGACACAGTCGGAGCCGCAGCATGTCTAGGGCAGACCACAGCTGGCGCTGACCCCCAGGGTCTGAAGGTCTGCCTGTCCCAGAAGCGAGATAAAAAGGAGCGACACACGCATCTAGACGGAGTGTGCTTGTGGCACTAGCAAAAGGGACACATGAGTCAAAAAGGAAAATAAGGGGAGAACGAGGCTTAATTAACATAACAGAGATGGTGATGATTGGAACCATTACAGCATTTGATAGTGGCATTGAAGACTGGGCAACTTATATTGAGATAGTGGAGTTATTTTGTGAGGCTAACGGTGCTAATGATGAAAAGAAAGCCAGCGTCTTACTCAGTATTATGGGAGCAAAAACATATGGGCTGCTACGGAGCTTGTTAACCCTTGAAAAGCCAGCTGACAAAACGGTCAAGCAAATAGCAGACACTCTCCAACAGCATTTAAACCCCAAACCACTGGTCATTGCTGAACGATTTACATTTCACAAACGGAATCAGAGCAAAAATGAAAGCATTTCTGAATATTGTGCTGAATTGTGCAAATTATCAGAACATTGTCAACTTGGAGCTGGTCTATCGGACGCATTGAGGGACAAGTTAGTATGTGGCATGCACTGTGAAACCACACAGAAGAAGCTTCTGTGTGAAAGAGACCTTACATTAGAGAAGGCGCTAAACATTGCAATATCATTGGAAATAGCAGCACGGGGTGCTTCAGAGATACAACAAAAATCTCTGGAATATGCTACGAATAAAATGTCACCGAACAGAAATGAAGGAAAGAAATGTTATCGTTGTGGGAATGTGTCACATGACCCTGATGACTGTTGGTTTAAAGACAAAGAATGCAGAAACTGTGGCAAACAGGGCCACACTGGCAGAGTTTGCAAAGCTAGTAAACAACAGAAAAAGGACAAAATACAGTGAAACAAGAAACTCCAGAAAGGAAAACACAACAATGTACACAAAATGAATGAAAGCAGTTCTGAAGAAAACAACTCAGACAAAAGTGAATTGGCTTGTCTCCAACTTCACAACATGAAAGAGACAGATGATCGAAGAGTAATATGGAGCACACCACAAGTGGCAGGCGTGAGACTGAAAATGGAGTTGGACACAGGCTCAGCTTTAACAGTGATCTCTGTACATGACTACAAATGACTGTTTTCTGAAACAAACTAAACTACTGGAGACAGAACAAGTGGAAAGGAATTATATTAAAGAGAAGAAAGCAGCAATGAAGGAATTTGAAGATAAAAAGATTGAGTTAGAAGAAAAGAAAAAGATGATTGAGAATGAGAGGCTAACAATGGAGATTCTGTGGAGGTAGAGCCAATAATGACTAGGAAACTAAGGAGGAGACCTAATGACCCTGTTCCAATTACAGAAAAAGATGAAAACCTGCACCTGCGCAGTTAAATTGCTTGTTAACAGATGAACAGATAATGGAAGATCTGCGAACTCTCCATAAGCTTAAGTCCCCGAAAAGACTAGCATCTCCGTCTTCTCCTGAGCATCTTCCCAGCACTCCTGCTGAATCACCAGCACAAAGATATGAAGCATGAATAGAAGATAGAAAGTTATATTACGATAAGAGATGGTATCATAAAGGTCAGGCTATCTATTTGGAATCTAAGGAGAATACGAAGGTTGGCTGTGTAATTAGCTCAGTTGGACCAAATGAGATATGGGTAAGGAAGACAAGTGATAGCACAAAGATGCGTATATATCTAGGACAGCTGCACAGAGGAGTCTTCATTTTACAGAGCCGATCTGCTGCCTAGAACTCTTAGCAAGTTGGAAGCGCACACCTTCTTAACTCCCTATGCTCAGAGGTCAACTTTTCATGACTTTTATACAGAAATCTGTATTAAAACAAACAAGTTTATTGACAGACGTTACCCGGAGAGGCAGAGAAACCCCCCCCCCCCCGCTCCCAAGAGACTTGAGTTATAAATGAGTCTTAGACCAAAAGTTTTTAAAAAAAGGTTTGTTACAATTTGATATTATTATGTTACTTTGTTATAATTTGATATTATTAAGTTACTAAGTAAACAAATGGTAGGCATGGTATGTGAAGGGTAAACATTTTTGTTTAGCATAGTGCCCCAGTAAAAAAAAAGTTGATACACTGTTAAGATAAAAGTGGAGGAGTGTACCATATAGCCTACAATATAATAAGGACTACTTTATGTTTTAGTAACACATTGTTGAATGGGCTATTAGGCGCATATTGATCTGTACGTGTGTGCCGAGTTCGGAGTCTGCTAGTAAAAGGAACCATGAAACTTAGCTTCCGGCTCCAGCGTTTTTATTAATAGCATTGTTGTGTAACCAGGCCACATGCACAACAGTTATAAACAGACAGGTTCATACTGTTTTACTCAGCCTGATTCATAATGTTATAAACAGCCTGATTTATACAGTTATCAACAGCCAGATTCACTCCTGTTATAAACAGGCAGTTTTATACTGTTATAAACAGTCTGATTCATACTGTGTGTGGGCGCGTGGCCAAGTGGTTAAGGCATTGGTCTAGTGATTGGAAGGTCGTTAGTTCGAGCCTCAGCTGAGGCAGTGTGTTGTGTCCTTGAGCAAGGCACTTAATCACACATTGCTCTGCGACGACACTGGTGCCAATCTGTATTGGCCCTAGTTCCCTTCCCTTGGACAACATTGGTGGCGTGGAGAGGGGAGACTTGCAGCATGGGCAACTGCCGGCCTTGCATACAACCTTGCCCAGGCCTGCACCCTGGAAACCTTCCAAGGCGCAAATCCATGATCTCAGGAGGCTAACGGATGCCTGTAATAGATTCATACTGTTACAAACTGATTCATACTGTTATAAACAGTCTGCTTCACTCCTGTTATAAACAGCTTGCTTCCTACTGTTATAAGTTGTCTGATTCATATTGTTATAAACAGCCTGATTCATACTGTTATAAACAGCTGGCTTCACTCCTGTTATAAACAATCTGATTCATACCATTATAACAACACTCACAACACGCTGGAGGAACTCAGCAGGTCGGGCAGCATCTGTGGAAACAATGAGTCGATATTTCAGGCCGGAACCCTTCGTCAGGACTGTAGAGGGAAGGGGCCGAGGCCCTGTAAAGAAGATGGGGGGAGGGTGGGAAGGAGAAGGCTGGTAGGTTCCAGGTGAAAAACCAGTAAGGGGGAAGATAAAGGGCTGAGGGAAGGGAGGCAGGGAGGAAATAGGCAGGAAAGGTGAAGAAAGAATAGGGGAAAGCACAATGGGTAGTAGAAGGAGGCGGAACCATGAGGGAGGTGATAGGCAGCTGGGGGAGGGGGCACAGTGAAATAGGGATAGAGGAAGGGAGGGGGAGAGAATTACCGGAAGTTGGAGAATTCTATGTTCATACCAAGGGGCTGGAGACTACCTAGACGGTATATGAGGTGTTGCTCCTCCAACCTGAGTTTAGCCTCATCATGGCAGTAGAGGAGGCCATGTATGGACATATCTGAATGGGACTGGGAAGCAGAGTTGAAGTGGGTGGCTACCGGGAGATCCTGTCTGTTGTGGCGGACGGAGCGGAGGTGCTCGATGAAGCGGTCCCCCAATCTGCGTCGGGTTTCACCGATGTAGAGGAGGCCACACCGGGAGCACCGGATGCAATAGATGACCCCAACAGAGTCAGAAGTGAAGTGTTGCCTCACCTGGAAGGACTGTTTGGGGCCCTGAATGGTGGCAAGAGAGGAGGTGTAGGGACAGGTGTAGCACTTGCGTTTACAGGGATAAGTGCCGGGTGGGAGATCTGTGGGGAGGGACGTGTGGATCAGGGAGTCATGGAGGGAACGATCCCTGCGGAAAGCGGAGAGGGGTGGAGAGGGAAAGATGTGCTTAGTGGTGGGGTCCAGTTGAAGGTGGTGGAAGTTGCGGAGGATAATGTGCTGGATCTAGAGGCTGGTGGGGTGGTAGGTGAGGACAAGGGGAACTCTGTCCCTTTTGTGGTGGCGGGAAGATGGGGTGAGAGCTGAAGTGTGGGAAATGGAGGAGATGCGGGTGAGGGCATCATTGATCACCGTAGAAGGGAAACCACGATCCTTAAAGAAAGAGGACATTAGATTAGATTAGATTATGAAGACAAGCAGTCCTCTTCTATTGTCATTTAGTAATGCTTGCATTATACCTATGTATACCTATACCTCTTCCCATGCCGCCACATGCAAAAATGCCATTCCCTATTCCCAGTTCCTCCGTCTCCACCGCATCTGCTCCCAGGATGAGGCTTTCCATTCCAGGACATCTCAAACAGTCTGATTCATACTGTTATAAGCAGCCTGCTTAATTCCTGTTATAAACAGGCTGATTCTTACTGTTATAGACCGTGTGATTCATACTGTTATAAGCAGCTGGCTTCACTCCTGTTATAAACAGCCTGATTCATTCTGTTATGAACAGGTTGCTTCATACTCTTGTAAACAAGCTGATTCATACTGTTATAAACAGTCGGATTTACTCCTGTTATAAACAGCTAGCTTCACTCCAATTATAAACAGCTTGATTCATACTGTTATAAACAAGCTGATTCATACAGTTGTAAACAGTCTGTTTCATAAAATTATAAACAGCTTGATTCATACTGTTATAGACAGCCTGATTCATACTGTGATGAACAGCCTGCTTCATACTGTTGTAAACAGTCTGCATCACTCCTGTTATAAACAGTCTGATTCAACTGTTATAAATAGCCAGCTTCACTCCTGTTATAAACAGCCTGATTCATACTGTTATAAACAGCTGGCTTCACTCCTGTTATAAACAGACAGTTTCATACTGTTATAAACAGCCTGCTTCACTCCTGCTATAAGCTGTCTGATTCATATTGTTATAAATAGCCTGATTCATACTGTTATAAACAGCTGGTTTTACTCCTGTTATGAACAGTGTGATTCATACTGTTATAGACAGCCTGATTCATACTGTGATGAACAGCCTGCTTCATACTGTTATAAACAAGCTGATTCATACGGTTATAAACAGTCTGATTCATAGTTATAAACAGCTGGCTTCACTCTATTATGAACAGCCTGATTCATACTGTTATAAACAACCTGAACCATACTGTTATAAACGGCCTGCTTCATACTGTTATAGACAGCATGATTCATACTGTTATAAACAGCCTGATTCATTACTGTTCTTTTTTTAATATCTTTTTTATTATTATTAAAAATCAACAACAGAGAAAAATACATCAAAATAATCAAGACAACGTGTCCATATGTAGAATAAAAGTTAAACTATCAACCAAGCTGAACAGTATATCAATAATAATTAAAAAAACAAAATGTTAAAGCTTTTTTTTATGGAAAAAAGAAAGAAAGAGAAAAAGAACCCCTACTAACTAAAACAGAGAAAAACCCCTAATAACAAAAAAAGGGGAAAAATCCCATTTGGAGCAGAAACCCGTAGCTATGCGCCATACAAGCTTCCATTAAAAAAAAGACATCAATCCCACAACCAAATCCATTTACCCAAGCATCAGAAAAGGACCATCTTTATTAACTCAAATCCCTTATCCACATGTATTGGGCTTGTCCTAGTTTGGAGAAATTTGAGAGAAATGTCTTTTTAACTTTATCCCATATCCTTAATTGCCACTTAGAACCTAACCCTTTGATTGCTCTTTCTGGCATTTTGGTTAAAGTTGACACGCGTTTGAGTCCGACTAAACGGCGAACATTGTCCTTTGCCTCTCTTTTGGCTAGACGTTTAGTTCTTCTTAGGTGGAGAGATGTTGGCCCACCCATTCATGCTCAATGGCTTAGAGACATTATGTCCTGCTTAGACCTTGAAAAGATTCATTATTCACTTCTTAATTTGGACATAAAGTTCCATAAGGTGTGGGGACCTTTCCTTGATTATTTTCGTAACCCCTCTTTAGATTAATAGTTTATGTTCCTTTTTCTTTCAGTGATTTAGTCCCTTACATCCAGCTTTCTTTTCTGGTTAACTTTTCTGGTTTTTTTATGATGTGAAATATACTATAGTTTAGGTAGTAGGCAATATACTTTGCTTTTATATTCACAGCGCTGTGGTGACAAAAGCTCTGATTAACTTTTCTTTATATCGTAATGGTTGGCTTGGAGTGTGTAGTGGGGGGGGGAGGAAACTAACTTTATATGATTTTATTTTGGGTGATTTTTCATTGTTGTTATGAATTGTACATTTGACACGTTGGTTTTGTTCTGTTTAAATCTCCTTTTTGTTGGTGGTTTTTCTTGTTCTAATGTAGAAACTCACAAAAAAATTAATTAAAAAAAATAAACAGACTGATTCATACTATTATAAACAGCCAGCTTCAGTCCTGTTATAAACAGGCTGATTCATGATATTATAAACAACCTGAATCATACTGTTATAAACGGACTGATTCATACTGTTATAAACAGCCACTTCACTCCTGTTATAAACAGCCTGATTCATACTGTTAAAAAGGAAAAGACTGGTAAAGACAAATGTAGGTCCCCTGCAGACAGAAACAGGTGAATTGATTATGGGGAGCAAGGACATGGCAGACCAATTGAATAATTACTTTGGTTCTGTCTTCACTAAGGAGGACATAAATAATCTTCCAGAAATAGTAAGGGACAGAGGGTCCAGTGAGATGGAGGAACTGAGTGAAATACATGTTAGTAGGGAAGTGATGTTAGGTAAATTGAAGGGATTGAAGGCAGATAAATCCGCAGGGCCGGATGGTCTGCATCCTAGAGTGCTTAAGGAAGTAGCCCAAGAAATAGTGGATGCATTAGTGATAATTTTTCAAAACTCGTTAGATTCTGGACTAGTTCCTGAGGATTGGAGGGTGGCTAATGTAACCCCACTTTTTAAAAAAGGAGGGAGAGAGAAACCGGGGAATTATAGGCCAGTTAGCCTAACGTCGGTGGTGGGGAAACTGCTGGAGTCAGTTATCAAGGATGTGATAACAGCACATTTGGAAAGCGGTAAAATGATCGGACAAAGTCAGCATGGATTTGTGAAAGGAAAATCATGTCTGAGGAATCTCATAGAATTTTTTGAGGATGTAACTAGTAGAGTGGATAGGGGAGAACCAGTGGATGTGGTATATTTGGATTTTCAAAAGGCTTTTGACAAGGTCCCACACAGGAGATTAGTGTGCAAACTTAAAGCACAGGGTATTGGGGGTAAGGTATTGGTGTGGGTGGAGAATTGGTTAGCAGACAGGAAGCAAAGAGTGGGAATAAACGGGACCTTTTCAGAATGGCAGGTGGTAACTAGTGGGGTACCGCAAGGCTCAGTGCTGGGACCCCAGTTGTTTACAATATATATTAATGACTTGGATTAGGGAATTAAATGCAGCATCTCCAAGTTTGCGGATGACACGAAGCTGGGTGGCAGTGTTAGCAGTGAGGAGGATGCTAAGAGGATGCAGGGTGACTTGGATAGGTTGGGTGAGTGGGCAAACTCATGGCAGATGCAATTTAATGTGGATAAATGTGAAGTTATCCACTTTGGTGGCAAAAATAGGAAAACAGATTATTATCTGAATGGTGGCCGATTAGGAAAAGGGGAGGTGCAACGAGACCTGGGTGTCATTATACACCAGTCATTGAAAGTGGGCATGCAGGTACAGCAGGCGGTGAAAAAGGCGAACGGTATGCTGGCATTTATAGAGGGAGGATTCGAGTACAGGAGCAGGGAGGTACTACTGCAGTTGTACAAGGCCTTGGTGAGACCACACCTGGAGTATTGTGTGCAGTTTTGGTCCCCTAATCTGAGGAAAGACATCTTTGCCATAGAGGGAGTACAAAGAAGGTTCACCAGATTGATTCCTGGGATGGCAGGTCTTTCATATGAAGAAAGACTGGATGAACTGGGCTTGTACTCGTTGGAATTTAGAAGATTGAGGGGGGATCTGATTGAAACGTATAAGATCGTAAAGGGATTGGACAGGCTAGATGCGGGAAGATTGTTCCCGATGTTGGGGAGTTCCAGAACGAGGGGTCACAGTTTGAAGATAGAGGGGAAGCCTTTTAGGACCGAGATTAGGAAAAACTTCTTCACACAGAGAGTGGTGAATCTGTGGAATTCTCTGCCACAGCAAACTGTTGAGGCCAGTTCATTGGCTATGTTTAAGAGGGAGTTAGATATGGCCCTTGTGGGGTCAGGGGGTATGGAGGGAAGGCTGGGTTCTGAGTTGGATGATCAGCCATGATCATAATAAATGGCGGTGCAGGCTCAAAGGGCCGAATGGCCTACTCCTGCACCTATTTTCTATGTTTCTATGTTTCTATGTTATAAACAACCTCATTCATACTGTTATAGACAGTCTGCTTCTCACTATTATAGACAGCCTGTTTCATACCTTGATGTACCATTGAGATTTAGTCATTTTGTTCTGCTTTATCTACCTCTGTGTCACTTTCAGCATCACCTGAATTAATTAAATTTTCCTTAATCTTGATGCATTAGAGATGTAATGTCACATGTATGGCAAAAGGGCGAGTGACATGCAGTGCTTTGCATATGTGCTTCCAGGTCGACATAGCATGCCCACAGCTCACCCAGACAAGCTGTCTCTGTTCAGAATGAGACAGGAAGCTGGAGTTCCTGAGGCCACACACGTAGACCGTAGTGGGAATTGAACCTTGATTGGTGGTTGCAGTAAAGTGATTGGGTTAATCACTATACTCCCAGTGTCACTCAATGGAATTGCTTCTTAACCTTATCTGATTCATTTCTTCCCTCAAGTCATTGTTCTACCGTTTCCCAGACACAGGAGATTCCACTGGAGATCCTGAGCATCATCAGCATTACCCGCCCCTACCACCTCACCTGGTCTCACCTATCACCTGCCTGTCTTCACTCTTTCCCCATCTCCCACCTGCTTTTCCAGCCTCGGCCCAAAGTCTCAGCAGTTTATTGAGAACTCAAGATTCAAGATCAAGGTTGAAAATTTAAGATTTGACAAAGAAAAGGAGAGCACAAAGGGCAAGGGGAAGTTTAATGCTGAGGTTTGTAAAGTTCTGGGAAGGCACCAGATTATCAAAGCAACAATTAAACCTATCCTTTTTCAAAAAGGTTGCAACATCCAAGCCAGTATATCAGCTGTAGGCTAGTTAGTGTAGCATCTATCACAAAAGGCTAGGACCACTATTCAATAAGGTAATAACCAGTCATTTAGGAAAGTAGTATTTTATCAAATCTATTCAATATGGTTTTATGAAAGGTAAATCATATTTGATAAATTTGCTCAAATTCTTTGAGGATGTGACAGGGAGCATTGGTAGAGAGGAACACTTACTTATTTAAGGCCATTACCCCTACTGGGGCAGAGACCGCCAACAGCAGCTTGTCCTGGGCCAGTCTAGGCAAAGGTCCTTCCTTTCCCAGGGATAAGGTCTGTGGAGTTTCTGAAGCTCTGGGTTGATCACCCCATGCCCAACCCTTACCCTTTCGCAGGCGGGCTTGGGACTGCCCATGGCCATGTTGGAAGCTGTAGCTGTATTGTATGTAGATTTCAGAAGGTCCCACATAAGAAGCTGATGCATAAGTTAAAGAGCCCAAGGCATTGCAGGTAGTGTGTAAGAATGGATTGAAAACTGATATCACATCAAAAATGATGAGTTCAGAACCAGGTTTACTATCATTGGCATTTTCAAGTATTCAGAGATTCAAAGTACATTTATTATCAACAGATGTATAAATTATACAACCTTGAGATTTGCTGGCTCATAGGTAGCCACAAAGCCAGAAACCTGACAGAACCCAACTGAAGAAAAGATAATTAAATAAATGGCCAACACCCGATGCACAAGAGAAAGAAAGAAGACACAAATCACGCAGACAATTGAAGTGAAGAACAACATTCTGAACCAAATGGAGTCCCCAGATCAGAACCCCGGGGTAGGCCCAAAGCCTCACTCATCACTTCATCACATTAGCAGGCACGGTGTACAGCACCGGGGCCGTTTTCACAAGGCCAGCGCCACGGAGAGAGGGGTGACCATCGGGCAGCATGAGCGATGTTTGTTTGTTTTGTGGCAGCAGTACAGTGCAATACATAAAAATTAATATAAATTTAAATAAACAGATGGATATACGGATAGAATGAGATATATAGATTGAGATGGTGACAGAGAGATAGGGAGTGATAGATATAAAAGAGGAATAACCAGCTGGTGCTCAGGGTTTATGGACCATTCAAATATCTGATGGATTAATGGGCTCTTTTTCAGCTGCAGGCATGTAACGAGTGGGGTGGAGAACAAAGGGAAGAGGGTAGGGAACCTGAGGGAGGAAGGTGCAAGCAATGGGCAGGTCATGAGGAGAGGGGAGGGGAAAGAGAAGGGATCAGTTCTTCGACGGCCAGTGTTGCTCAATTGTTGTTTCATTAATGACCTGGGGAGAAGGGAAACTCTGATTTTAAACCTCCGCCTTCCTGTGGCCATACCCCCCCCCCATGGGAAAGGCTTCGGGAGTAAACCCCGAGGAAGAAATCCAGAGCCGGGGTCCCTAAGGCAGTTTGATGCTGTTTACAGCTTCACTCTGGCAACCTCTGTGACGACACTGGTGCCGAGCTGTATCGGCGCTTGCCCTTCTCTTGGACTACATCAGTGATGTAGTGAGGAGGAGCCCGCTGCATGGGCAACAGCCAGTTCTCCAAATCTTCCCGCCCGGGCTTGCACCCTGGAGAGGGCACAGACCACCAGTGTGATGGAAATGAGGGGGCAGGAAGAGAGGCAGAAGCTGTCAGGTTATAGGTGAATCCAGGCGAGGGGTGGATTGGGGGTGGGGATGATGTAAGGAACTGGGAGGTGAAAGGTGGAAGAGGTAAAGGGCTGAAGAAGATGGGATTTGATAAGAGACCGTGGAATCAAGGAGGTGGGGAACCAGAGGGGGGAAATTTCAGGTGATGGGCAGGTTGTGAGGGTGGGGGAGGGGAAAGTGAGGAGGTGAAAGGGCCAGAGGGATGAAGGTAAAAAAAAGGGGGGGTGGGAGTACATTGGGGAGTGGTCACCAGTGCTGATCTGTAAGGGGTCTCAGTAATCCTCTCCATAGAATGCATGGGGTTTTCTCCAGGTGTTCCTGTTTCCACTCACAGTCCAAAATGTACCAGGCACATTAATTGGTCATTGTAAATTGTCCCATGATTAGGTAAAGATTAAATTGGGGCTGTCAGCAGTTGCTGGGTGGTGAGACACGAAGGACCAAAAGGGCTTGTTCCATGATGTATCTCTCAACAAAATAAATTGCCAGCAGTTGGAGACGACCCAGAGAGATTATGAGGTGTTGTCCCTTCAATCTGACAGGGAGATTATGAGGTGTTGTTCCTTCAATCTGACAGGGAGATTATGAGGTGTTGTTCCTCCAGTCTGAAATGGGAGATTATGAGATGTTCCTCCAATCTGACAGGGAGATTATGAGGTGTAGTTCCTGCAATCTGACAGGGAGATTATGAGGTGTTGCTCCTCTAACCTGACGTGGAGATTACGAGGTGTAGTTCCTTCAATCTGACAAGGAGATTATGACGTGTTGTCCCTCCAATCTGACAGGGAGATTAAGAGGTGTAGTTCCTTCAATCTGTCAGGGAGATGATGAGATGTTGTTCCTCCAATCTGACAGGGAGATTATGAGGTGTTGTCCCTCCAATCTGACAGGGAGATTATGAGGTGTAGTTCCTTCAATCTGTCAGGGAGATTATGAGATGTTGTTCCTCCGATCTGACAGGGAGATTATGAGGTGTTGTCCCTCCAATCTGACAGGGAGATTACAAGGTGTTGTTCCTTGAATCTGACAGGGAGATTCTGAGGTGTTGTTCCTACAATCTGACAGGGAGATTATGAGATGGTGTTCCTTCAGTCTGACAGTACAGAATGCTATGATGTGGGAATGAGAAGTGGAATTAAAATAGCTGGCCATGGCAAATCTTGGCTGTAACTGTGGATAGAGCTGTAGGCTTTATCAAATAAAGCCCAATTATGTTACCCTACAGAGCGAAGGTATTTTGTGTAGCATTTGAAAGATTCAACACACTAATTCTGGGATAAAAGGGGAGCCCTATTCCCGCTCCCCACCCACCACTACTTTATCCTTTCCTATCGGACACCTTATCTACAGACACTCCTTTGTGCCTAGCGTCACTTTATGGACATACAATCAACCTGTGTATGTAAGCTATTAATATTTATTGTGTTTTTTATTATGGTTGTGTTCTTTATCTTTTGTGTGTTTTTTTTTGTGCTGCATCGGATCCGGAGTAACAATTTCCACTTTTGTACTCGAAATGACATCAAACTATCTAGAACCATCCATCTGGTATGGATGGTTGGTGAAGTTATATTGGAAAGTTAAAGACAATTAAGATTATTTCTTCAGCGGTTTGAACGGGGCACAATTGCAGAAGCGCGTGGAGGTCGGCCAGTGAGAACAGCGGGAAGGGTTTAAAAGAAGACAGCTTTACAAGCGGGCGTCAGAGTAGAGGGAGACAGAGTAGGAAGGCTTTGGCTCATCGGGGCTTAGGGAATAAAGGGTCGAGGCGAGGTAGGTTATCTGTGTAGAATACAAACAGAAAGAATGTGAGTGAGGCCGGTGTTCTGTGCTCGGTGTCAGATGTGGGAGGTCCTGGAGACTCCCAGTCGCCTGGACGACCACATCTGACACCAGCTTCAGCTCCTTCGGGACCATGTTAGGGAACTGGAGATGCAGGTTGATGACCTTCATATGGTCAGGGAGAGTGAGGAGGTAATCGAGAAAAACTATAGGCAGGTAGTCACACCAGGGCTTGGGGAGACAGTTAAGTGGGTATCAGTCAGGAGAGCAAAGGGCAAGAGTCAGACACTAGAGAGTACCCCTGTGGCTGTCCCCCTGAACAATCAATACTCCTGTTTGAGTACTGTTGGGGGAGATGGCCTAACTGGAGGAAGGAACAGTGGTCGTGCCTCTGGCACAGAGTCTGTCCCTGTGGCTCAGAAGGGTAGGAAAGGAAGAGGATTGCAGCAGTGATAGGGGACTCTATAGTTAGGGGGTCAGACAGGTGATTCTGTGGACGCAGGAAAGAAACGCGGATGGTAGTTTGCCTCCCAGGTGCCAGGGTCCAGGATGTTTCTGATCGCATCCATGATACCTTGAAGTGGGAAGGGGAACAGCCAGAGGTCGTGGTACATATTGGTACCAACGATATAGGTAGGAAAAGGGAGGAGGTCCTGAAAGCAGACTGCAGGGAGTTAGGAAGAAAGTTGAGAAGCAGGACCACAAAGGTAGTAATCTCGGGATTACTGCCTGTGCCACGTGACAGTGAGTATAGGAATAGAATGAGGTGGAGGATAAATGTGTGGCTGAAGGATTGGAGCAGGGGGCAGGGATTCAGATCTCTGGATCATTGGGACCTCTTTTGGGACAGGAGTGATCTGTACAAAAAGGACGGGTTGCACTTGAATCCCAGGGGGACCAATATCCTGGCGGGGATGTTTGCTACAGCTATTGGGGAGAGTTTAAACTAGAATTGCTGGGGGATGGGAACCAAACTGAAGAGATGGAGGAAGAGGCGGTTGGCTCATAAATAGAGAAAGCTCGGAGACAGTGCGAGATGGAGGATAGGCAGGTGATAGAGAAGGGACGCACTCAGACCGATGGTTTGAGATATGTCTATTTAAATGCAAGGAGTATTATGAATAAAGCGGATGAGCTTAGAGTGTGGATCAGTACTTGCAGCTATGATGTTGTGGCCATTACAGAGACTTGGATGGCTCAGGGGCAGGAATAGCTACTTCAAGTGCCAGGCTTTAGATGTTTCAGAAAGGACAGGGAGGGAGGCAAAGGAGGTGGGGGGTGTGGCACTGTTGATCAGAGATAGTGTCATGGCTGCAGAAAAGGAGGAAGTCATGGAGGGATTGTCTACGGAGTCTCTGTGGGTGGAAGTTAGGAATAGGAAGGGGTCAATATCTCTACTGGGTGTTTTTTATAGACCACCCAGTAGTAACAGGGACATCAAGGAGCAGATAGGGAGGCAGATTCTGGAAAGGAGTAATATCTCTATTAATGATTATGATATAGTTGGGATCACAGAGACATGGCTCCAGGGTGACCAGGGATGGGAGCTCAACGTTCAGGGATATTCAATATTCAGGAGGGATAGACATGAAGGAAGGGGAGGTGGGGTGGCGTTGCTGGTTAAAGAAGAGATTAACACAATAGAAAGGAAGGACATAAGCCGGGAAGATGTGGAATCGATATGGGTAGAGCTGCGTAACACTAAGGGGCAGAAGACGCTGGTGGGAGTTGTGTACAGGCCACCTAACAGTAGTAGTGAGGTTGGAGATGGTATTAAACAGGAAATTAGAAATGTGTGCAATAAAGGAAAAGCAGTTATAATGGGTGACTTCAATCTACATGTAGATTGGGTGAACCAAATTTGTAAGGGTGCTGAGGAAGAGGATTTCTTGGAATGTATGCGGGATGGTTTTTTGAACCAACATGTCGAGGAACCAACTAGAGAGCAGGCTATTCTGGACTGGGTTTTGAGCAATGAGGAAGGGTTAATTAGCAATCTTGTCGTGAGAGGCCCCTTGGGTAAGAGTGACCATAATATGGTGGAATTCTTCATTAAGATGGAGAGTGACATAATTAATTCAGAAACAAAGGTTCTGAACTTAAAGAGGGGTAACTTTGAAGGTATGAGACGTGAATTAGCTAAGATAGACTGGCAAATGACACTTAAAGGATTGACGGTGGATATGCAATGGCAAGCATTTAAAGGGTGCATGGATGAACTACAACAATTGTTCATCCCAGTTTGGCAAAAGAATAAATCAAGGAAGGTAGTGCACCCATGGCTGACAAGAGAAATTAGGGATAGTATCAATTCCAAAGAAGAAGTATACAAATTAGCCAGAGAAAGTGGCTCACCTGAGGACTGGGAGAAATTCAGAGTTCAGCAGAGGAGGACAAAGGGCTTAATTAGGAAGGGGAAAAAAGATTATGAGAGAAAACTGGCAGGGAACATAAAAATGGACTGTAAAAGCTTTTATAGATATGTAAAAAGGAAAAGACTGGTAAAGACAAATGTAGGTCCCCTGCAGACAGAAGCAGGTGAATTGATTATGGGGAGCAAGGACATGGCAGACCAATTGAATAATTACTTTGGTTCTGTCTTCACTAAGGAGGACATAAATAATCTTCCAGAAATAGTAGGGGACAGAGGGAGACAGAGTGAGATGGAGGAACTGAGCAAAATACATGTTAGTAGGGAAGTGGTGTTAGGTAAATTGAAGGGATTGAAGGCAGATAAATCCGCAGGGCCAGATGGTCTGCATCCTAGAGTGCTTAAGGAAGTAGCCCAAGAAATAGTGGATGCATTAGTGATAATTTTTCAAAACTCGCTAGATTCTGGACTAGTTCCTGAGGATTGGAGGGTGGCTAATGTAACTCCACTTTTTAAAAAAGGAGGGAGAGAGAAACCGGGGAATTATAGACCAGTTAGCCTAACGTCGGTGGTGGGGAAACTGCTGGAGTCAGTTAGCAAGGATGAGATAACAGCACATTTGGAAAGCGGTGAAATGATTGGACAAAGTCAGCATGGATTTGTGAAAGGAAAATCATGTCTGAGGAATCTCATAGAATTTTTTGAGGATGTAACTAGTAGAGTGGATAGGGGAGAACCAGTGGATGTGGTATATTTGGATTTTCAAAAGGCTTTTGACAAGGTCCCACACAGGAAATTAGTGTGCAAACTTAAAGCACACGGTATTGGGGGTAAGGTATTGGTGTGGATAGAGAATTGGTTAGCAGACAGGAAGCAAAGAGTGGGAATAAACGGGACCTTTTCAGAATGGCAGGCGGTGACTAGTGGGGTACCGCAAGGCTCAGTGCTGGGACCCCAGTTGTTTACAATATATATTAATGACTTGGATGAGGGAATTAAATGCAGCATCTCCAAGTTTGCGGATGATACGAAGCTGGGTGGCAGTGTTAGCTGTGAGGAGGATGCTAAGAGGATGCAGGGTGACTTGGATAGGTTGGGTGAGTGGGCAAATTCATGGCAGATGCAATTTAATGTGGATAAATGTGAAGTTATCCACTTTGGTGGCAAAAATAGGAAAACAGATTATTATCTGAATGGTGGCCGATTAGGAAAAGGGGAGATGCAATGAGACCTGGGTGTCATTAGACACCAGTCGTTGAAAGTGGGCATGCAGGTACAGCAGGCGGTTAAAAAGGCGAATGGTATGCTGGCATTTATAGAGAGAGGATTCGAGTACAGGAGCAGGGAGGTACTACTGCAGTTGTACAAGGCCTTGGTGAGACCACACCTGGAGTATTGTGTGCAGTATTGGTCCCCTAATCTGAGGAAAGACATCCTTGCCATAGAGGGAGTACAAAGAAGGTTCACCAGATTGATTCCTGGGATGGCAGGACTTTCATATGAAGAAAGACTGGATGAACTGGGCTTGTACTCGTTGGAATTTAGAAGATTGAGGGGGGATCTGATTGAAACGTATAAGATCCTAAAGGGATTGGACAGGCTAGATGCAGGAAGATTATTCCCGATGTTGGGGAAGTCCAGAACGAGGGGCCACAGTTTGAGGATAGAGGGGAAGCCTTTTAGGACCGAGATTAGGAAAAACTTCTTCACACAGAGAGTGGTGAATCTGTGGAATTCTCTGCCACAGGAAACAGTTGAGGCCAGTTCATTGGCTATATTTAAGAGGGAGTTAGATATGGTCCTTGTGGCTATGGGGGTCAGGGGGTATGGAGGGAAGCCTGGGGCAGGGTTCTGAGTTGGAGGATCAGCCATGATCATAATAAATGGCGGTGCAGGCTCGAAGGGTTGAATGGCCTACTCCTGCACCTATTTTCTATGTTTCTATGTTTCTATAACAGGGTTGTTGTTGTAGGAGATTTTAATTTCCCAAATATCGATTGGCATCTCCCTAGAGTGAGCAGTTTAGATGGGGTGGAGTTTGTTAGGTGTGTTCAGGAAGGTTTCTTGACATAATATGTAGATAAGCCTGCAAGAGGAGAGGTTGGACTTGATCTGGTATTGGGAAATGAACCTGGTCAGGTGTCAGATCTCTCAGTGGGAGAACATTTTGGAGATAGTGATCACAATTCTATCTCCTTTACCATAGCATTGGAGAGGGATAGGAACAGGCAAATTAGGGAAATGTTTAATTTCCCTAATATGAGGCTATCAGGCAGGAACTTGGAAGCATAAATTGGAAATAGACGTTCTCAGGATAATGTACGGAAGTAATGTGACAAATGTTCAGGGGATATTTGCGTGAGGTTCTGCATAGGTACATTCCAATGAGTCAGGGAAAGGATGGTAGGGTACAAGAACCGTGGTGTACAAAAGCTGTTGTAAATCTAGTCAAGAAGAAAAGAAGAGCTTAAAAAGGTTCAAAAAACTAGGTAATGATAGAGATCTTGAAGATTATAAGACTAGCAGGAAGGAGCTTAAGAATGAAATTTGTTGAGCTAGAAGGGGCCATGAGAAGGCCTTGGAGGACAGGATTAAGGAAAATCCCAAGGCATTCTACAAGTATGTGAAGAGCAAGAGGATGACACGTGAGAGAATATGACCAATAAGTGTGACAGTGTGGAGAAGTGTGTATGGAACCGGAGGAGACAGCAAAGGTACTTAATGAATACTTTGCTTCAGTATTCACTACGGAAAAAGACCTTAGCGATTGTACGGATGACTTACAGTGGACTGAAAAGCTTGAGCTATGTAGATATTAAGAAAGAGGATGTGCTGGAGCTTTTGGAAAGCACAAAGTTGAGTAAGTCTCTGGGACCAGACAGGATGTAACCCCAGGCTACTGTGGGAAGCGAGGGAGGAAATTGCTGAGCCTCTGGTGATGATCTTTGCATCATCATTCAGAGAGGTTCTGGAGGATTGGAGGATTGCAGATGTTGTTTCCTGATTCAAGAAGGGGAGCAGAGATAGTCCAGGAAATTATAGGCCAGTGAGTCTTACTTCAGTGGTTGGTAGGTTAATGGAGAAGATCCTGAAAAGCAGGATTTATGAACATTTGGAGAGGCATAATAGGATTAGGAATAGTCAGCATGGCTTTGTCAAAGGCAGGTCGTGCCTTACGAGCCTGATTGAATTTCTTGAGGATGTGACTAGACATATTGATGAAGGTAGAGCCGTAGATGTAATATATATGGATTTTAGCAAGGCATTTGATAAGGTACCCCATGCAAGGCTCATTGAGAAAATAAGAAGGCATGGGATCCAAGGGGACATTGCTTTGTGGATCCAGAACTGGCTTGCCCACAGAAGGCAAAGAATGGTTGTAGATGGGTCATATTCTGCATGGAGGTTGATGACCAGTGGTGTGCCTCAAGGATCTGTTCTGGGGCCCCTACTCTTTGTGATTTTTATAAATGACCTGGATGAGGAAGTGGCTGGATGGGTTAGTAAATATGCTGATGACACAAAGGTTGGGGGTGTTGTGGATAGTGTGGAGGGCTGTCAGAGGTTACAGCGGGACATTGATAGGGTGCAAAACTGGGCTGAGAAGTGGCAGATGGAGTTCAAGCCAGATAAGTGTGAGGTTGTTCATTTTGGTAGGTCAAATATGATGGCAGAATATAGTATTAATGGTAAGACTCTTGGCAGTGTGGAGGATCAGAGGGATCTTGGGGTCCAAGTCCATAGCTCAAAGCTGCTGTGCAGGTTGACTCTGTGGTTAAGAAGGCATACGGTGCATTGGCCTTCATCAACCATGGGATTGAGTTTAGGAGCCGAGAGGTAATATTGCAGCTATATAGGACCCTGGTCAGACTCCACTTGGAGTACTGTGCTCAATTCGGGTCGCCTCACTACAGGAAGGACGTGGAAACCATAGAAAGGGTGCGGAGGAGATTTACAAGGATGTGGCCTGGATTGGGGAGAATGCCTTATGAGAATAGGTTGTGTGACCTCGGCCTTTTCTCTTTGGAGTGACGGAGGATGAGAGGTGACCTGATAGAGGTGTACAAGATAATGAGAGGCATTGATCGTGTGGATAGTCAGAGGCTTTTTCCCAGGGCTGAAATGGCTAGCACGAGAGGGCATAGTTTTAAGGTGCTTGGAAGTGGGTACAGAGGAAATGTCAGGGGTAAGTTTTTTTATGCAGAGAGTGGTGAGTGTGTGGAATGAGCTATTGGCAGCCGCGGCGGAGGCGGAAATGATAGGGTCTTTTAAGAGACTCCTGGATAGGTACATGGAGCATAGAAAAATAGAGGGCTATGGGTAAGGTCAGGTAGTTCTAAGGTAAGGACATGTTCGGCACAGCTTTGTGGGCCGAAGGGCCTGCATTGTGCTGTAGGTTTTCTATGTTTCTATGTTTCTAATCTTCAATTAAACAAATTTGAAGAAGACTAATATTGACATTTCTTGAATTTGGAAGAATGAGAGCTGATTTCACTGAAACAGACTGAACTTTTGAGGATGCAAACAACAGGAATTCTGCAGATGCTGGAAATTCATGCAACACACATCAAAGTTGCTGGTGAACACAGCAGGCCAGGCAGCATCTCTAGGAAGAGGTGCAGTCGACGTTTCAGGCCGAGACCCTTCGTCAGGACTAACTGAAGGAAGAGTTAGTAAGAGATTTAAAAGTGGGGGGGGAGGGGAGATCCAAAATGATAGGAGAAGACAGGAGGGGGAGGGATGGAGCCAAGAGCTGGGCAGGTGATAGGCAAAAGGGATACGAGAGGATCATGGGACAGGAGGTCCGGGAAGAAAGACAAGGGGTGGGGGGGACCCAGAGGATGGGCAAGGGGTATAGTCAGAGGGACAGAGGGAGAAAAAGGAGAGAGAGAGAAAGAATGTGTGTATAAAAATAAATAACGGATGGGGTACGAGAGGGAGGTGGGGCATTAGCGGAAGTTAGAGAAGTCGATGTTCATGCCACCAGGTTGGAGGCTACCCAGACGGAATATAAGGTGTTGTTCCGCCAACCTGAGTGTGGCTTCATCTTTACAGTAGAGGAGGCCGTGGATAGACATGTCAGAATGGGAATGGGATGAGGAATTAAAATGTGTGGCCACTGGGAGATCCTGCTTTCTCTGGCGGACAGAGTGTAGGTGTTCAGCAAAGCGGTCTCCCAGTCTGCATCGGGTCTCGCCAATATAAGAAAGCCACATTGGGAGCACCAGACACAGTATATCACCCCAGTCGACTCCTAGTGTGGTGGCGGGAGGATGGAGTGAGAGCAGATGTACATGAAATGGGGGAGATGCGTTTGAGAGCAGAGTTGATGGTGGAGGAAGGGAAGCCCCTTTCTTTAAAAAAGGAGGACATCTCCCTCGTCCTGGAATGAAAAGCCTCATCCTGAGAGCAGATGCAGCGGAGACGGAGGAATTGCGAGAAGGGGATGGCATTTTTGCAAGAGACATGGTGAGAAGAGGAATAGTCCAGATAGCTATGAGAGTCAGTGGGCTTATAGTAGACATCAGTGGATAAGCTGTCTCCAGAGACAGAGACAGAAAGATCTAGAAAGGGGAGGGAGGTGTCGGAAATGGACCAGGTAAATTTGAGGGCAGGGTGAAAGTTGGAGGCAAAGTTAATAAAGTCAACGAGCTCAGCATGCGTGCAGGAAGCAGTGCCAATGCAGTCGTCGATGTAGCGAAGGAAAAGTGGGGGACAGATACCAGAATAGGCATGGAACATAGATTGTTCCGCAAAGCCAACAAAAAGGCAGGCATAGCTGGGACCCATACAGCTGCCCATGGCTACACCTTTAGTTTGGAGGAAGTGGGAGGAGCCAAAGGAGAAATTATTAAGAGTAAGGACTAATTCCGCTAGACGGAGCAGAGTGGTGGTAGAGGGGAACTGATTAGGTCCGGAATCCAAAAAGAAGCGGACAGCTTTGAGACCTTCCTGATGGGGGATGGAAGTATATAGGGACTGGACATCCATGGTGAAAATAAAGCGGTGGGAGCCAGGGAACTTAAAATCATCGAAAAGTTTAAGAGCGTGGGAAGTGTCACGAACATAGGTAGGAAGGGATTGAACAAGGGGAGATAAAACCGTGTCGAGGTATGCAGAAACGAGTTCGGTGGGGCAGGAGCAAGCTGAGACAATAGGTCGGCCAGGACAGGTAGTTTTGTGGATCTTGGGTAGGAGGTAGAAACGGGAAGTGCGGGGTGTGGGAACTATACGGTTGGTAGCAGTGGATGGGAGGTCCCCTGAGTGGATAAAGTCGGTGATAGTGTGGGAGACAATGGCCTGGTGCTCCTTAGTGGGGTCACGATCGAGGGGTAAATAAGAGGAGGTATCCGCGAGTTGTCGCTGTGCCTCGGCAAGGTAGAGGTCAGTACGCCAGACTACAACTGCACCCCCCTTATCAGTGGATTTAATAATAAGGTTAGGATTAGTGCGGAGGGAGTGGAGAGCACAGCGTTCCGAAGGAGTGAGGTTGGAATGGGAACAAGGTGCGGTGAAGTCGAGATGGAGGATATTGATGAGATCTAACGTGCGAGGTTTTATGGTAACATGTGGTTTTCAGGAAGACACTTGACACTATGTAATCTATTTAAATTAATTTTGTTTTTTAAATTTTTAATTAATAATAAAAGCAATAAAATTAGAGATGCAAATAAACTTTCTGGTTACAAAACAAGGTTAAAACATGCTGACGTATAAGTCATGACAGCACCTTTGATATTGCAGAGGTCTGACCGTTTTCCAATTAGATCTACCAATGTATAAATAGCTTAAGTAGGTAAAGGGTGTAATGATAACAGTTATTGATTCTGTTACGTTCACCTTTAATTATGTCATTTGGAAATGACAATATGCAACCTGGGGAAGTTTCAGTTTGTGACCACAATCAAAACACAGGACTGGGGATTGTACCTTAGAAATGATAAACTCTCCTTGCAACCAGTTACTGACGAGATTATAAAATCTAGTTTTGTATTTCTTGAAGGAAGAAGTTTATCAGGAGGAGATTCCACTGGAGGGACAGTCCAGGTTAAAAGGATCCCATGGGATCCACAGCAAATAGGCAAATGGGATCAAACTTAGCCTGCCAAAAGGAGACAGAAAATATAACATCACAAATGTTATGGGGCAATTTTAAACATTGATTAAGTCATAGCTGGAGAACTGTGTCTCTTTCTGATTGTGATACTACTCAAAGGACACATTTACACTGGGCAGGAGAATCACCAGAATATTGTTTTGGTAAAGACGTTTGCAGCTGATACTAAAAGTTTACGAGGAGGAGCTTTCGAGTTCAGATATTCTAGATTACCTTTATTAGTCCCACGTACATGGAAACGGCGTAGTTTACGTCAATGACCGACTCAGTCTCAACATGCGCTGAGGACAGCCCGCAAGTGTGTCCACGCTTCATTGTAGCATGGCCACACCTTACAGACCCTAACCCATGTGTCTTTGGAATGTGGGAAGAAACTGGATCACTCAGAGGTCACGGGGAGAACGTACTAACTCCTTACAGGCAGTGGTGGGGATTGAACCTGGGTTGCTGGTGCTATAAAGTGTTGTGCTAATCTTTACACTATCAAGCTGCCCGGGTACAGACACCACAGTCTCGTCAGATGGGTCGAAAAATGGCAAATGGAATTTAATCCAGAGGAGTGTGAGGAATGCATTTGGGAAAGTGGAAGGAGACAAGGGAATCGGTGGTAATTGAGAGGGTGTGGACTGGTGTAGAGGAACAGAGGAACCTCAGAACAGGAAGGTTGTGCAGAAACTGCAATACAGTGTTTGCACGGCTTAGAGTTCTGGCTATGATAATACCGGAAAAGTGGGACTATACTGTAGAGATGGAGGAGATTCACAAGGATATTTCCCAAGGTGGCAGGTCTAGGGCCAGAGGATACCGCCTCAGAATAGAAAGATGTCATTTAGAACAGAGATGAGGAGGAATTTCTTTAGCGAGAGGATGGTGAATCTGTGGAATTCATTGCCCAAGATGGCTGTGGAGGCCAAGTTATTGGGTATATTTAAAGTGAAGGTTCTTGATTAGTCAGGACATCAAAGATAACAGGGAGCAGGCAGGAGAAAGGGGTTCATAGGGATAATAAATCAGTCACGATGGAATGGCAGAGCAGACTTGATGAGCCAAATGGCCTAATTCTGTTCCTATGTCTTAAGGTTTTAAGTTGCTGAGACTAGGAAAGTAGCAGTGAGGATTCAAAGTGACTTGTTACTCTGTCCTCACTAAAAAACATCCAGTTGGCCCTGTTCCTGATGTTAGGTTAACTGAACGTGCACATCGAGGCATTTCACAGCCACCGATGTACCTTCACGTTCCCTGTGGCACAGGAGGAAAAGACAAACAGATCACAGATAATGGTTCATGAGTTGAATCACATGTTCCTGAGTACGCAGAGTTCCTGAGTCACATGTTCCTGAGTACCCAGTGAAGACTGGCAAATTAACTGCTAAATTATGCAGAGGTTAGCACTCATGACTTTGAATAATGGAAATGTTCTGAAGCCAGAGATAAGAACATGGTCAAGATTAGAAGACTAATTATTTGGTATAAGAAATGCATAGTAAGCAGGTCCTATTGAGCAGAAGCAGATCACGTTTCCTTGCCAATTATCTGCAGCTCTACTTTATTAGGACTTTGAGGAGATTTAGTACGTCACCAAAGACTCTAGCAAATTTCTGTAACTATATGGTGGAAGGCTCCAATGCACAGGATGGCAAGAGACTGCAGAGGGTTGTAGATCCTGCCATCCTGGATAGGCACATGGAGCTTAGAAAAATAGAGGGAAAAATCGGTAAGCCTAGTAATTTCTAAAGTAAGTACATGTTCAGCATAACATTGTGGGCCGAAGGGCCTGTATTGTGCTGTAGGTTTTCTATGTATCTATCTCCATCATGGGCACAACCCACCCCACCATCAAGGACACCTTCAAGAAGGTGGCATCCACCACTGAGGACCCTCATCCTGCAGGACATAACTTGCTTGGAGAGGTGATACAGGAGCCCAAAGTCCCACAGTCAATGTGATAGCAACAGCTTCATCCCCTCCACCTTCAGATTTCTGAATGGTCCATGAGCCTGTGAACAAGACCTCGTTCCTCTTTTGCACCATTATTTATTTTTGCAACTTATTTTTATAATTTTCACAGCCGCAGAGCCAGAAATTTCACATTCTAAGTGATAATAAACGTGATTCTCAATCACACTTGGTCTGTAGCCTTCTGTGCCTTAGCAATTCAAATATACATCATGTTGAAATGTGAGTTTCAGGCAATGTGATACAAACTACAATCACCCTCTGAGTGAAAATGTTCTTCCTCAGATTCACTCCAAATCTCACGCCATATATATCTACATCTAGATATACAGTATATATATTTATATGAATTTCAGTTCTGAATGCAGTTTGCTTGCTTTATTGTTTGCACAAGTTGGTTTTTTCTCTCTGCACATTGGGTGTGTGATGGTCTTTTTTTAATGGGATCTATTGAGGTTCTTTGTTTTGTGGCTGCCTATAAGGAGATGAATTTCAAAGTTGTATAAAGTAGACATACTTTGATAATAAAATGTACCGTGAACTTTGAACTTTAGATTGTGCTGGACAGTCTATTGGCTGGTTACTTTCAAACCAGGCCATGATGGTCTGGTATGAAAACACCAACGCCCTTGAACAGAAAATCCTACAAGAAGTGATTGATATAGCCCAATCCTTCACGGGTAAAGTCCTCCCCACATCTACACATGCTGTCATAGGAAAGTAGCATCTATCATCAGGGACCCTCATCACCCAGACCATGCTCTTCTCTTGCTGCTGTCATCAGGAAGGTACAGGATCCTCAGGATCCACACCACCAGGTTCAGAAACAGTTATTACCCCTCAACCATCAGGCTCTTGAACCAGAGGGGATAACTTCACTTGCTCCATCTCTGAATCGTTCCCACAACCTATGGACTCACTTTCAAGGACTCTTTATTTCATGTTCTCAATATTTATTGCTTATTTATTTATTATTATTATCATTATTATTGATTTGCTTGTTTTTGTTTCTTTGCATTTACTGTAAATGCTCACAAGAAAATATTTCTTAGGGTTGTATATAGTGACATATATGTACTTAATAAATAATTTACTTCGAACTTTAAAATCTCTGCCCTCAGTTTTGATATCTCTGAGGAAAGATTTCCTACGTTCTACCCAATGTTGTCATTTTTGGCATAGTTCAGCTTCCTACGCTCCGAGACAAACAAGCCCAACTGATTCAGTGTGCCATTACTATGAAACCTGTACTTTCCCTGACTGATCATGGGAGCGAGTGAGAACAGTGTGAAATGACTCCATCTGCTGGTGCAGTAGCAAAAGATCACATGCAATAATCTCCACAATAAATTGCTTTTATTTGTCACATGTACATCGAAACACACAGTGAAATGAACCATTTATATCAACAACCAACACACTCTGAGGATGTGCTGGGGACAGCTCGCAAGTGACGCTACATTCCCAGTGCCAACCTAGTATGTTACAAATCACTAACCCTGACATGTAGGTGTTTGGATTGTGGGAGGAAACCAGATCACCCAGAGGAAAGCCACATGCACATGGGAGGGACATACAAACTTTCTTGCAGACGACACAGGAATTGAACTCTAATGGTATCACACTAACTGCTACACTACCGATGATATTAGTTAGCAGATGGTGTATCACACAGTACTGCTATTTAAAAGTACTGATAAAGTCTCTCACAATTTTCATCAATAATATATTAATTTATTCTTTGGCATATGAACTGATTCCCTTTGAGATGCATTGTTCTCGGTGATACACAATCATTCCGAATGGGAAATTGCCTTCCCACCTTTCTCAAATTTCAAAGTAAAATTTATTATCAGAGTGTAAATATGTCACCACAAGCAACCCTCAGATTCTTTTTCTGTGGGCATACTTAGCAATCTATAGAACAGTAACTGTAAACAGGATCAGTGGACAACAAGCTGAGCCAATGTAGGTATAAATAAAGAGCAATAAACAACAAGCAGGAAATAACCAGATAAAAGTGTCCTTAAACGAGTGTAGTTATCCGCTTTTGTTCAAGAGCCTGTTGGTTGAGTGGTAGTAACTGTTCTTGAAGCTGATGGTGTGAGTCCTGAGGTATTTGTACCTTCTATCTGATGGCAGCAGCAAGAAAAGAGCATGGCTTAAATCTTACAGAAGTCAAAGGCTCATGAACCATGTGAAACATTTCTGTGCCTCATGACATAATGCTGCCTGAAGTTTTGAAATTAGTCTAAACCTTTCCTGCTGCAGACACAGTCCCATACATCCAGTATGCTTTGTCACTTGCCTATTGAAAGGCTCAAACAATATTTATTGGTGACTGAGTCGGGCATAAAAACAGAGGACATTATTTAATGACATGGCTGATCTGGAATCCAATCACACATCTCGCCCCGATCCCTTAACAAAATCTTCAACTCTTAAAATTAAAACTAAAATTCACTGCTATTAGTAGAAGTATTTAAAGAGGAGCTATATATATCAGAGAATTAAAGGCAATGAGGAATTGGTACAGTAGAGGAGGTGAGGCAGTCTTGAAGAGTGGAGTGGCCCATGCTTGCCCCTATTTTCTTGTATTCCTGTGTATAAGAGAGTTCTGAATTCCAGTAATCATTATCCTTACATCTCAAGGATGCCCCAAACTTCTTTTTGAATAAATAATGGAGTAATTTATATCCCTTTTTAAATCTTTTTATTGAATTAGTACACAAAAGGTAAACCATATAGGCACTGATACACTGTTGCAATATAACTTTACAAGAAATAATAATAGACAAAAAGGAGTTAGTACAAACAGTGCAGTTTAGATATAAAATAACAAGGTAATATAATAGTATACTAATTTTCATACATGTCAATAAGGAAAAGGAAAAAAAAAACCCAAAAAAACCACCGTGCAACTAATCTAAAAAGCAAAGCAAAGCAATGGGCTAACTAGGTATCAAGTAGAGTTAAACAACTTAAAACAATCACGTCCTCAAACCCGACCTCCATTAAAAAGTTAAAAAGCAAGAAGGGAATGTAAATATGGACAGAGAAAGAAAAGAAGTTACATTAAATGAAAATGTTGAATAAAAGATCTCCAAGTCTGTTCAAATTTAACTGAAGAATCATAAAGATTACTTCTAATTTTTTCCAAATTTAAACATAGTATCGTCTGAGAAAACCAAAAGAACGTAGTTGGAGCATTAATCTCCTTCCAATGTTGTAAAATACATCTTTTCGCCATTAAAGTAAGAAATGCAATCATTCTACGGGCTGAAAGGGAAAGATTACTGGAAATTTTAGGTGATCCAAAGATAGCAGTAATAGGATGGGGAGAAATATCTATATTCGATACCTTTGAAATAACATTAAAAATGTCTTTCCAAAAAGTTTCCAAAGTAGGACAGGCCCAAAACATATGAGTTAAGGAAGCTATCTCCCCATGACATGTGTCACAAAGAGGGTTAATATGAGAATAAAAACGAGCTAATTTATCTTTAGACATATGTGCTCTATGAACAACTTTAAATTGAATTAGGGAGTGTTTAGAACAGATAGAGGAAGCATTAACTAGTTGTAAAATATGCGCCCAGTCATCCACCGGAATAATAAGACCCATTCCCTTTCCCAATCTGACCTAATCTTATCGAATGGAGCTTTCCTAAGTTTCATAATAATATTATAAATAATAGCCATTACACCTTTCTGACATGGATTAAGGTTAATTATAGTATCTAAAATATATGTAGGAGGTAGCGTTGGAAAGGAAGAGAGTATAGTACTTAGGAAATTTCTAACTTGGAGATATCTAAAAAAATGTATTCTTGGTAAGTTATATTTGTTAGATAATTGTTCAAAAGACATAAGGGAACCATCTAAAAATAAATCCAAAAACCGTGAAATACCATTAGTCTTCCAAATTTGAAAGGCACGGTCCGTAGAAAAGGGAGGAAAGAATATGTTGCCTAAACTAGGAATCGCTAGCCCAAATTGATTAAGATTGAAAAATTTTCGGAATTGAAACCAAATACGTAGTATATATTTAACTATCGGGTTACAAACTAGTTTACAGCGTTTCAAATCAAAAGGAAGAGAAGAACCTAAAATGGAGCCAAGTGCATAACCTTGAGCAGATTGTAATTCCAATACTACCCTTTTAGGAATGGATAGTGTATCTTGGTCAAGTAACCAAAATTTCATGTGTCGAATATTAATTGCCCAATAATAGAATCTAAAGTTAGGTAATACCAAGCCTCCATCTCGCTTAGCTTTCTGTAGACGTATTTTACCCAATCTCGGGTTTTTATTTTGCCAAATAAATGAAGAAATTTTAGAGTCAACTTTATCAAAAAAGGCCCCTTCACCCACGCTGCTCAGCAATCCTCTGACCCGAGCCTAATCACGGGACAATTTACAATGACCAATTAACATGCCAACTGTGGGAGGAAACCGGAGCACCCAGAGGAAACCCACACAGTCACGGGGAGAACATACAAACTCCTTACAGGCTCCACACAGAAAATGCTGGAGCAATTTAGCAGGTCAAGCAGCATCTACGGAATAGAGTAAACAGTTGACCTTTCAGGCTGCGACCTTTCTTCAAGACTGGAAAAGAAGTGGAGAAGTCAAAGTAAGAAGGTGGGGGGAAGGGATGTGAGGTGTAACAGGTTAGGAAGGAAGGGACTGAATCGGGGGGATAAAACAGAGTCAAGGTATGTTGATATGAGTTCAGTGGGGGCAGGAACAAGCAGAAACAATGGGTCTACCTGGACAGGCAGGTTTATGGATCTTAGGTAGGAGGTGTGGGGTAAAGGAACTATGAGGTTGGTGACAATGGATGGCTGATCCCAAGAGTTCTCCAGAGACACTTCACCTGTGAGTCTGTTGGGTTCACCTACTGTATCTGGTGTTCCCAGTATGGCCTCCTTTATATTGGTGAGACCCATCGTAGAATGGGAGACCGTTTTGCCGAGCACCTGTGCTCTGTCTGCCAGAGAAAGCAGGATCTCCAGTGGCCACCCATTTCAATTCCACTTCCCACTCCCATTCCGATATGTCTATCCATGGCCACCTCTACTGCCACAATGAGACAGCACTTAGGCTGGAGGAACAACACCTCATATTCTATCTAGGTAGCCTCCAACCTGATGGCAAGAACATTGATTTCTCAAACTTCCACTAATTGCCCTCCCCCCTCCTCCATTACCCATTCCTACTTCCTCTCTCACACATCATCTCCCTCTGGTGCTCCTCCTCCCCCTTCTCTTTCTTCCATGGCCTTCTGTCCTGTCCTATCAGACCCCCCCCCCACCTTCTCCAGCCCTGTATCTCTTTCTCCCTCTCCTGGTCTCACGAGTCACCTGCCACTTTTTACTTCTTCCTCCCTTCCCCCATCTTCTTACTCTGACGTCTCCTCTTCATTTCCAGTCCAGAAGAAGGGCCTCCACTTGAAATGCTGACTGTTTATTCATTTCCATCGATGATGCCTGGCCTGTTGAGTTCCTCTGGCATTTTGTGTGTGTTGCTTTGGATTTCCAGCTTCTGCAGATTTTTTCGTGCTTGTGGTCCTTACAGGCTGTGGGAGGGACCCGGGTCATCTGTACGGTAAAGTGTTGTGATAATGATAACCACTACACTAATGTAAATTGTTGTGATAACGATAACCACAACATTAATGTAAATTGTTGTGATAATGATAACCACTACACTAATGTGCCACCCCATTTTAAACCTTTGATCAAATCACTCCTTTATGTTTCAGATTCTAGTGTTGGGGTGAGGGTGGCTGCAGGAAGGAAGCCTAGGTGAAGACATACCTATTACCGATTCCACAATCTCTTTGACCCACTACCATCGGGAAGGAGGTACAGGAGTATCAGGACTGGAATTGCCAGACTGGGTAATAGTTTCTTCCCCCAGGCTGTGAGACTAATGAATATCCTGTCACCATCGAGGCCTCATCACTAGGACAGCAAGATATTAACTGTACTTTTTACCTGTACTGCACTCTTCACACGTATTTTTAATTACATTTTATTAACTTATTTGTAGTCATATTTTGTCCTATGTGCTGTGTGTTATATATGTTTTGTGGGTCATAGTGCTCTGGAGGAACATTGTATCGTTTGGTTGTCTATGTGTGCAGTCAGATGACAACAAACTTGAATTTGAAAAGGAAATTATTTGATCCACTCTGCTTGGGTTGATCCTGAGAATTATCCCACTAGTCCGACTTCTCCTGTCCCAATGGTCCTGTAATACTATGAAGATCAAACTCGGTGTCAGATGGGTCAAGTCTCATCTTCCATCCGGGCACTTTGCAGCCTTTGGGACCAGGCACTGAACTGAATAACTTCAGACAATTGGCCTTTCTGGTTTGTGTCAGAACCAGCTAGTTCTGCTGAAATGTCATGTTATTGATCTGTGGTATTAGTTTATACCTCTCTGCAGATACTGCTCAGTTTGCTGAATGCCTCCAGCACTCTCTTTTATTCCAGATTACACTACTGCTGTGTATTACACCTTGTAGTGATTTGACCTATCTACCTCCCTCACCTCTCTCTCCCCCTCCCTCTTTCTCCCTCTCTCCCCCTTTCTCTCTTTCTCATCTCCTCTCTCCATCTCTCTCTTTCTTTCTCCCTCTCCCTCACGGTTTCTCTCGCCCTCTCTCTTTCCCTCTTTCTCCCTCTCAGCCCCTCTCTCTCCCTCTCACCCCCTCTCTCTCTTTCTCCCCCTCTTCCTCTTTCTTCCCCCTCCCCCTCTTTCTTTCCCTCTCTCTCCCCCCTCTCTCTCTCTCTGTCTATTTACATTCCCCCTTTCCCATCAGATGTGATTAATAAGCATTGGCCACCCTCTGTCAGATGGCAAAAAGACTTTTTGTATCACCTCAACAGTTTTGTATATTGATGAAGAGACACAGCACGGTAACAAGCCTTTCTGGCCCAGTGAGCCCATGGCACTCAATTACACCTGTTTGACCAACGAACCTACGCCTTTGGAAGGTGGGAGGAAAGTGGAGTATGCAGAGGAAACCCACACGGTCACGTGGAGGACGTACAGACTGGGGTGGCAATGGAACCCAGGTTGCTGGTGTTGTAATAGCTTTGCGCTAACCACTACATTAACATACCACCTTAAATCTTAAACGTCACACTGCCACAAACATTCCCCGTTCTCTCCACACCCCCCTGCAACTTATCCAGTTCTGATGAAAGATCTTTCTACCCAAAAGGCAAGTCTCCGTGAATTCAAGATTTAAAATTGTTTACCTATGTCATTTCCAGCACACAACTGTAAAGGAGAACAAAATAATTGTTACTCTGGATCTCAAGCAGCACAACAATCTACACAATATGATAAAGAACACAATAATATAAATACATATGATAGTTATATACACAGATTGATTGTATGTCCATAAAGTGACACTAGGCACAGGAGTGGAATTGAATTGACTTTATACTTATATCCTTCTGCCAGTACCTCCAGTTGAACTTTGTCTTTTTGTGCGTTTCCCCCCAGCTGTCAGTCTGTGGTTTTGTATGGCCATGTGCTCCTGCTCTACTCCGGTCCCTGTATTACTGAGTACTCTGTCTCTCACCTGTTTCCCAGTATTACCTGCATTGCTGCCACCTGTGTCTCATTGTGCTCCACCTATCATCTGCCTCTCTGTTTACTGCTCAGTGTATTTCAGTCCTGTGTTCTCACCTGTTTGTTACCAGATTGTGCCAGTGAGTTTCCTGAGTCTTTCCAGCATTTGTATCTATACTCTGTCCATCTGAATATCAACTCTGCCTGTTTCCGGATTATGGTTTTTGGATTTCTCTAGATGTTTTGATCTCTACCTGAACTTTGACGCCAACTTTGTTTGCACCTTGGGATTTGTGTGCACAGTACTCAGTCTGCGATTGGATCCCTGCTGCAGCGTCCCGACACCTTCATATACATGAGTAAAAATCTTCACATTGCGTCTCTGTCTAAATGTGCAAGTTATAGTAATTTATAATAACTAATATGTACAACAGGATAGTCAATATAACATAGAAATACAGTTGTGTCAGCATGAATTAATCAGTCTGATAGCCTAGTGGAAGAAGCTGTCCTGGAGCCTGTTGGTCCTGTGGTACTCTTTCCTGGCTAGTTGCAGCTGGAACAGTTTGTGGTTGGGGTGACTCAGGTCCCCAGTGATCCTTTGGGCCCTTTTTTCTTTTACAACTGTCTTTGGAAATGTCCTGAATAGTGGATGCGCAGGGCTATCCGCACCACTCTGCAGAATCCTGTGTTACAGTTGCCATACCAGGACGGTGTCTGCTTGGTGAAAAAGGAGTGTCTGTACATAAGGAGACTCTGACAAAAATGACAAAGTAGTGGTGGTTGGGGGTGTGGAGGTGTTGATCAGCCTTGCTGCTTGGGGAAAGTAACTGTTTTTGAGTCTGGTGATCCTGCTGTGGATGCCAACTCTCCATAGATATTGCATTCTTTCACAAAGAACACATTCTTTCTCTCACTCTCCTTTTTCTCCCTCTGTCCCTCTGAATATACCCCTTGCCCATCCTCTGGGTCCCCCCCACTTGCCTTTCTTCCCGGACCTCCTGTCCCATGATCCTCTCGTATCCCTTTTGCCTATCACCTGTCCAGCTCTTGGCTCCATCCCTCCCCCTCCTGTCTTCTCCTATCATTTTGGATCTCCCCCCCCCACTTTCAAATCCCTTACTCACTCTTCCTTCAGTTAGTCCTGACAAAGGGTCTCAGCCTGAAACGTCGACTGTACCTCTTCCTAGGGATGCTGCCTGGCCTGCTGTGTTCACCAGCAACTTTGATGTGTGTTGCTTGAATTTCCAGCATCTGCAGAATTCCTGTTGTTTGCACCTTCAATCAGTGTGTTTGGATTTGAAGAACAAGAGCATGCTTCTGATGAGGGGTCCCCTCCATGGATGTTTCTGACCCACTGAGGTCCTCCAGCATTGTTCAAAATGTCTAGTATTGACAGAATCTTGTGTTCATACGCTCAGTGGCTACTTTAAAAGGTACATCTGTACACCTGCTCTTTAATGCAAATATATAATCAGACCATCACGTGGCAGCAACTCAATACATTAAAGCATACCAACATGGTCAAGAGGTTTAATTGTAGTTCAGACCAAACATCAGAATGGGGAAGAAATGTGAGCTGAGTGACTTCAAAGGTACATTTAATGCAAGAGAAATGAATACAATATACATCCTGAAATGCTTTTTCTTCACAAACATCCACCAAAACAGAGGAGTGCCCCAAAGAGTGAATGACAGTTAAATGTTAGAACCCTGAAGTCCCTCGAGCTCCCCTCCCTCCCACGCATAAACAACAGCAAGCAACAATCCCCCCTCTCCCCACCAGCAAAAAAAAAATCGGCACCTACCACCAAGCACTCAAGCGTGAGCAAAGACACAGACTTGCAGTTACTCCAAAGACTGCTCGTTCACCCAGCATTCGACATACCACAGGCTCTCTCTCTCTCTCTCTCTCTCCCTAATAAGGGAGAAAGAGATGTCTATGTTTCCCAGCGAGAGAGGAGACAACAAACAACTTGCTGGTTTATGATGTTAAAAGTCCGTTGTGTCACTTTTTCCAAGCTCTGTGTCCTAATAGCTCAGGTCTCTGGGCACACAGCCTTAGATCTTCCATCTCCCCTGACAGACTGGTCTTCTGCTCGGACACTGACCTCATATTCCACCCCATCCTCGTCTCCAGAGCCATGAAAACTTGGTCCTCCGAAGGTGGGAGGAGATTTTAGGCCGAGCCCTTGGCGTGCTGAACAACGGCCAGCTGTGAAACCCCAAGAGTGGGTTCCATTTCCACAAAGAACTGTAGTCAGCATCTTCAAAAGAACCCTGAAAGGGAAAAAATAGATATTAAAGATGGAAATAGAGCTGTTTCCAAAGATGCAAGCAAAGGAGTCGCCATTAAACACCATTAACCCTCCTAAGCTCCGCCTGTTGGTGCCAGATGGGGTGGTTTGAGTATCTCAGACACTGTTGATCTCCTGGGATTTTCACACAAAACAGTCAGAGTTTACAGAAAATGATGTGGAAAAACAAAATGATTTAAGTAAGCAGGAGTACTGTGAACCATAGAACCATAGAAACTACAGCACAGAAACAGGCCCTTTGGCCCTTCTTGGCTGTGCCGAACCATTTTCTGCCTAGTCCCACTGACCTGCACACGGACCATATTCCTCCATACACCTCCCATCCATGTATCTGTCCAATTTATTCTTAAATGTTAAAAAAGAAACCGCATTTACCACCTCGTTTGGCAGCTCATTCCATACTCCCACCACTCTCTGTGTGGAGAAGCCCCCACTAATGTTCCCTTTAAACTTTTCCCCCCTCACCCTTAACCCATGTCCTCTGGATTTTTTCTTCCCTTGCCTCAGTGGAAAAAGCCTGCTTGTATTCACTCTATCTATACCCATCATAATTTTATATACCTCTATCAAATCTCCCCTCATTCTTCTACGCTCCAGGGAATAAAGTCCTAACCTATTCAACCTCTCTCTGTAACTGAGTTTCTCAAGTCCCGGCAACATCCTTGTAAACCTTCTCTGCACTCTTTCAACCTTATTTATATCCTTCCTGTAATTTGGTGACCAAAACTGAACACAATACTCCAGATTCGGCCTCACCAATGCCTTATACAACCTCATCATAACATTCCAGCTCTTATACTCAATACTTTGATTAATAAAGGCCAATGTACCAAAAGCTCTCTTTACGACCCTATCTACCTGTGACGACACTTTTAGGGAATTTTGTATCTGTATTCCCAGATCCCTCTGTTCCACTGCACTCCTCAGTGCCTTACCATTAACCCTGTTTGTTCTACGTTGGTTTGTCCTTCCAACGTGCAATACCTCACACTTGTCAGTATTAAACTCCACCTGCCATTTTCCAGCCCATTTTTCCAGCTGGTCCAAGTCCCTCTGCAGGCTCTGAAAACCTTCCTCACTGTCTACTACACCTCCAATCTTTGTATCATCAGCAAACTTGCTGATCCAATTTACCACATTATCATCCAGATCATTGATATAGATGACAAATAACAATGGACCCAGCACTGATCCTTGTGGCACACCACTAGTCACAGGCCTCCACTCGGAGAAGCAATTCTCTACCACCACTCTCTGGCTTCTTCCATTGAGCCAATGTCTAATCCAATTTACCACTTCTCCATGTATACCTAGCGACTGAATTTTCCTAACTAACCTCCCATGCGGGACCTTGTCAAAGGCCTTACTGAAGTCCATGTAGACAATATCCACTGCCTTCTCTTCATCCACTTTCCTGGTAACCTCCTCGAAAAACTCCAACAGGTTGGTCAAACATGACCTACCACGCACAAAGCCATGTTGACTCTCCCTAATAAGCCCCTGTCTATCCAAATGCTTGTAGATTCTGTCTCTTAGTACTCCCTCCAATAACTTACCTACTACTGACGTTAAACTCACTGGCCTATACTTTCTCGGATTACTTTTCGATCCTTTTTTAAACAACGGAACAACATGAGCCACTCTCCAATCCTCCGGCACGTCACCCGTAGACAGCGACATTTTAAATATTTCTGCCAGGGCCCCCGCAATTTCAACACTAGTCTCCTTCAAGGTCCGAGGGAACACTCTGTCAGGTCCCAGGGATTTATCCACTTTAATTTTCCTCAAGGCAGCAAGCACCTCCTCCTTTTCAATCTGTACAGTTTCCATGGTCTCACTACTTGATTCCCTCAATTCCATAGATTTCATGCCAGCTTCCTTAGTAAATACAGACGCAAAAAACCTATTTAAGATCTCCCCCATTTCCTTTGGTTCAGCACAAAGCCGACCACTCTGATCTTCAAGAGGACCAATTTTATCCCTTACAATCCTTTTGCTCTTAATATACTTGTAAAAGCTCTTTGGATTATCCTTCACTTTGACTGCCAAGGCAACCTCATGTCTTCTTTTTGCCCTCTTGATTTCTTTAAGTATTTTCTTGCACTTCTTATACTCCTCAAGCACCTGATTTACTCCCTGTTTCCTATACATTTCATACAACTCCCTCTTCTTCTTTATCAGAGTTGCAATATCCCTTGAGAACCAAGGTTCCTTATTCCTATTCAATTTGCCTTTAATCCTGACAGGAACATACAAACTCTGCACTCTCAAAATTTCCCCTTTGAAGGCTTCCCACCTACCAATCACATCTTTGCCAGAGAACAACCTGTCCCAATCCACGCTTTTTAGATCCTTTCTCATTTCTTCAAATTTGGCCTTCTTCCAGTTCAGAACCTCAACCCTAGGACCAGATCTATCCTTGTCCATGATCAAATTGAAACTAATGGTGTTATGATCACTGGAACCAAAGTGCTCCCCTACACGGACTTCCGTCACTTGCCCTAATTCGTTTCCTAACAGGAGATCCAATATTGCATCCCCTCTAGTTGGTCCCTCTATATACTGATTTAGAAAACTTTCCTGAACACATTTTACAAACTCTAAACCATCTAGACCCCTAACAGTATGGGAGTCCCAATCAATGTATGGAAAATTAAAATCCCCTACCACCACAACTTTATGTTTCCTGCAGTTGCCTGCTATCTCTCTGCAGATTTGCTCTTCCAAGTCTCGTTGACTATTGGGTGGTCTGTAATACAATCCCACTAATGTGGCCATACCTTTCCTGTTTCTCAGCTCCACCCATAAGGACTCAGTAGACAAGCCCTCTAATCTGTCCTGCCTGAGCACTGCTGTAATATTTTCCCTAACAAGCAATGCTACTCCCCCACCTTTCATTCCTCTGCCTCCATCACATCTGGACAAGAAAATATTGTTAATGAGAGAGGGCAGAGACAATGGCCAAACTAGTTCAAGCCAACAGGAAGGTGACAGAAACTCAAGTAACCATACGTTACAACAATGGGGTGCAGAAGAGCATCCCTGAACACACAATGCCTTGAACCTTGAAGTGGGTGGGCTACAGCACCAGAAGACCATGAAGATACACTCAATTACCTCCTGTACTTTATTAGGTATACGAGGTATATTGCCAGCAAATCTCAGTAAGGCTCCGACATCAGGGTGCACAACAAATCTGAAGATCAGAGACCACCCTCACAAATCTCCATGGCTGTTTCCCTTGTCGGTTCTCTTTTGGGCAACAGTCAAATTCAACAGATTTTAGAAAGGTATTTGATAACGTTCGCCATGGTAGGCTCATTTAGAAAGTCAGAAGGCTTTGGATCCAGGGAAACAGCTGTGTGGATTCAGAATTGGCTTGCCTATAGTTCAAAGTTCAAAACAAATTTATTAACAAAGTGCATAGAGTATATGTCACCAAATACTACCCTGAGATTCATTTCCTTGCAGGCATTTACAGTAGAAGAAAAAAAGGTAAGGTAAGCTAGCCAAAAATATAAAGGAGGATAGTAAAAGCTTCTTTAGGTATGTGAAGAGGAAAAAATTAGTTAAGACCAAAGTTGGCCCTTGAAGACAGAAACGGGTGAAATTATTATGGGGAACAAGGAAATAGCAGACGAGTTGAACAGGTACTTTGGATCTGTCTTCATTAGGGAAGACACAAACAATCTCCCAGATGTAATAGTGGCCAGAGGACCTAGGGTAACAGAGTAACTGAAGGAAATTTGCATCAGGCACAAAATGGTGTTGGGTAAACTGATGGGACTGAAGGTTGATAAATCTCCAGGGCTTGATGGTCTGCATCCCAGGGTACTTAAGGAGGTGGCTCTAGAAATCATGGATGCATTGGTAATCATTTTTCAATTTTCTATAGATGCAGGATCAGTTCCTGCTGATTGGAGGGTAGCTAATCTTATCCCACTTTTTAAGAAAGGAGGGAGAGAGAAAACAGGCAATTATAGACCAGTTGGTCTGACATCAGTGGTGGGGAAGATGCTGGAGTCAATTATAAAAGATGAAATAGCGGCATCTTTGGATAGCAGTAGCAGGATAGGTCTGAGTCAGCATGGATTTACGAAGGGGAAATCATGCTTGACTAATCTCCTGGAATTTTTTGAGAATGTAACTATGAAAATGGACATGGGAAAGCCAGTGGATGTAGTGTACCAGGACTTTCAGAAAGCCTTTGATAAGGTCCCACATAGGAGGTTAGTGTGCAAAATTAGAGCAAATGGTATTGGGGGTAGGTACTGACATGGATAGAAAATTGGTTGACAGACAGGAAACAAAGAGTAGGGACTAATGGGTCCTTTTCAGAATGGCAGGCAGTGACTAGTGGGGTACCGCAAGGCTCAGTGCTGGGACCGCAGCTATTTACAATATACATTAATGATTTAGATGAAAGGATTAGAAGTAACATTAGCAAATTTGCAGATGACACAAAGCTGGGTGGCAGTGTGAAATGTGAGGAGGATGTTACGAGAATGCAGGGTGACTTGGACAGGCTGGATGAGTGGGCAGATGCAGTTTAATGTGGATAAATGTGAGGTTATCCACTTTGGTGGCAAGAACAGGAAGGCAGATTACTATCTGAATGGTGTCAAGTTAAGTTAGGAAAAGGGGAAGTACAACGAGATCTAGGTGTCCTTGTTCATCAGTCACTGAAAGTAAGCATGCAGGTACAGCAGGCAGTGAAGAAAGCTAATGGCATGTTGGCCTTCATAACAAGGGGAGTTGAGTATAGGAGCAAAGAGGTCCTTCTGCAGTTGTACAGGGCCCTGGTGAGACCCCACCTGGAATATTGTGTACAGTTTTGGTCTCCAAATTTGAGGAAGGACATTCTTGCTATTGAGGGAGTGCAGTGTAGGTTCACAAGGTTAATTCCCGGGATGGCGGGACTGTCATATGTTGAAAGATTGGAGCGACTGGGGTTGTATACGCTGGAATTTAGAAGGATGAGAGGGGATCTGATTGAAACATATAAGATTGTGAAGGGATTGGACACGCTAGAGGCAGGAAACATGTTCCTGATGTTGGGAGAGTCCAGAACCAGAGGCCACAGTTTAAGAATAAGGGGTAGACCATTTAGAACGGAGTTGAGGAAAAATTTTTTCACACAGAAGGTTGTGGTTCTGGGGAATGCTCTGCCTCAGAAGGCAGTGGAGGCCAATTCTCTGTATTCTTTCAAAAAAAGAGTTAGATAGAGCTCTTAAAGATAGCGGAGTGAAGGGATATGGGGAGAAGGCAGGAAAAGGGTACTGAATGGGGATGATTAGCCATGATCACAGTGAATGGCGGTGCTGGCTCGAAGGGCTGAATGGCCTACTCCTGCACCTATTGTCTATTGTCTAAATACAATAGAACCAATGAAAGCGAGGATGGTAGTAGATAGAATGTGTTCTATCTGCAGGTCTTTGTCTGATGGTGCTCATCAGGGATCTGTTCTTGGATCCTTTCAGGCCTTCCATTGGTTGGGGTCGACCATGGATGTTGCATCCCAGCTCATAAAATCACAGAAGAGTATAGCACATAAACAGGCCCTTCTGCCTATCTAGTCAGTGTTGAACTATTTAAGCTGCCTACTCCCATCGATCTGCATTGGGACCATAGCCCTCCATATCCTTACCATCCGTGTACCTATCCAAACTTCTCTTAAATGAAATCGAGCTCACACTGACCACTTGTGCTGGCAGCTTGTTCCACACAATCGCAACCTTTTGAGTGAAGAATTTCCCCCTTAGGTTCCATTTAAACTTTTCACCTTTAACCTTTAGTTGTAGTCCCACCCAACCTCTGTGGAAAAAGCTGCTTGTATTTACTCTATCTATAACACTCATAATTTTGTATACCTCTATCAAATCTCCTCTCAATCTTCTATGTTCCAAGGAATAAAGTCCTAACCTATTCAATCTTTTCTTTAAACTCAGGTCCTCCAGACCCAACAACATCCTTGCAAATTTTCTCTGTCATCTTTCAAATTTGTTTACATCTTTCCTGTTGGTAGGTGACTAAAACTGCACACACTACTCCAGATTAGGCCTCACCAATATCTTGTACAACTTCAACATGATATCTCATCTCTTGTACTCAACACATTGATTTATGAAGGCCAATGTACCAAAAGCTCTCTTTACAACCCTGTGAAACCTGTTACAAACTGTAATGTTTTAGAAATAAACCAGCAGCAAGAGATTTCACAGAGTCGGGTTTTAATGTTAAAACCACTATCTTTATTAGTATCTACTTATATCGTAACTTAACCAAGATAAACAAATGTTAACGGTGTTATATGTATATAGGTGTGTAAATATAGCTCCCAAACTATGTTGACCTTGGGGAAACAAAGCTTAGAGTCCTGAGATGGTAAAGTAGAAGAGTTCAGTTCATCCATGGAATAAGTGATAGGACAGAGATATTTGTAATCCAGGGTGAAACATAGAGAAAAAGTGGTTACGTTGAATTCCCCAGGTAAATGAAAGTATCATCGTTGAAGTTCTTGTCTGTCATTTTGTTCTAAATCCACATACGAGTTATCACCGAAAGTGATCTGTCACAGCGATATTGTCTTCAAGGGATTACCACACAACATACCCAGGCAAGGGTTAACACACAAGTGGTCTGCACAGGCTATCCCAAACAAAATCCACTCCTTTGGATTATACAAGGTGACAGTTCCACATTCGTTGTGCACCGTGTGCCGATATTTAACCCAATCTTTTGGGCTTAAAAGAGTTTCAAACCATCGCAGTGACCAGCTGAAGTTTCAGCAGCCAGTCATCTTCTCTCAACACAAAATACTCTGCAGATGCTGGGGTCAAAGCAACATGCACAACACGCTGGAGGAACTCAGCAGGTCGGGCAGCATCCGTGGAAACAATGACTGTTTGTTTCAAGGGATGCTGCCCGATCTGCTGAGTTCCTCCAGCGTGTTGTGCGTGTTGGTCGTCTTCTCTCTCTCTCGACTGACTTCTGACCGTGACTGTCTGTGTCCTTGGTTTAAAGTTAAACAAGCTGCAAGTCAGTCAGTGAACATCATAGTCCCGCCTCATTTAGGTGCTCTTAAAGTGACAGTCCACAGTAAACGAAACCTGTGGGTTCGTAACACACCACTTATGGACCTGCATTCCCAGATCCCTTTGTTCTACCACACTCCTCAGTGCCCTACCGTTCACTGTGTAAGACCGGCCCTGGTTGATCCTACTAAAGTGCAACACCTCACACTTGTCTGCATTAAATTCCATCTGCCATTTTTCAGCCCATTTTCCCGTCTGCTCCAGATCCTGCTACAAGCCATGACATTGTTCCTCGCTGTCCAGTACACCCCTAATCTTGGTGTCATCCGCAAATTTGCTGAGCCAGTTAACCACGTCATCATCCAGATCATTGGTATAGTTGACAAACAACAACGGATCCAGCACCGACCCCTGCGGCACTCCACTAGTCACAGTCCTCCAGTCAGAGAGGCAACCCTCTACTACCACTCTCTGGCTTCTCCCACAAAGCCTAAACACAAAATACTCTGCAGATGCTGGGGTCAAAGCAACACGCGCAACACGCTGGAGGAACTCAGCAGGTCGGGCAGCATCCGTGGAAACGTTGACTGTTCATTTCCACAGATGCTGCCCAACCTGCTGAGTTCCTCCAGCGTGTTGTGCGTGTTGCTTCTCCTACGAAGCCAATGTCTAATCCGATTTACTACCTATTCCTGAATGCTGAGTGACTGACCCTTCTTAGCTAGCCTCCAATGCGGGACTTTGTCAAATGCCTTACCAAAGTCCATGTAGACAACACCACTGCCTTGCCTTTATTCACTGTCCCGGTAACTTGAAAATCTCTACAAGATTGCTTAAACATGACCTACCACACACGAAGCCAGGCTGACTATCCTTAATCAATCCATGTCTATTCAAATACTTACATATCCGGTCCCTTAGAATACCTTCCAGTAACTTTCCCACAACTGACGTCAACAAGCCTATGATTTCCTGGCTTATTTTTAGAGCCTTTCTTACAGTGGAACAACATTGGCTATCCTCTAATCTTCTGGTACCTCTCCTGTCGCTAAGGATGATTTAAAAAACTCTGCCACGGCCCAGGCAATTTCTGCACTTGCCTTCTGTGGAGTAGGGAAGACCTTGTCAGACCCTGAGGATTTATCCACCCTAATTTGCTTCAGGACAGCAAACACCTCCTCTGTAATCTGTATAGGGTCCACGAAGTCGATGCCACTTTGCCTCACTTCTATGTACTCTGTCCATCTCTCTAGTAAATACAGATGCAAGAAGATCCATTTAAGATCTCACATATCTGTTTTGGCTCCAGGCATTGATTACCATTCTGTGAGAAGTGCATCCAGCTGTAGCTTCTAACAAACTGCGTTAAGGAGTTGGAACTGGAACAGGATGAACTCCAGATCATTCAGAAGGCTGAAGGGGTGATAGATAGGACAAATAGACAGGTAGTTACACCTAAGGTGCAGGACACAGGAAACTGGGTGACAGTCAGGAAGGGGAAAGGGGTTAAGGAGGCAGTGCAGAGCACCCCTGTGGCCATCCCACTCAACAACAGGTACATTGCTTTGGATACTGTCAGGGGTGATGGCCTAACAGAGGAAACTCAGGTGGTCGGGCCTCTGGCATTGAGTCTGCATCTGTGATTCAGAACTGAAGCGGGGAGAAGGTGCACACTGCAGTGACAGGGTATTCTTTAGTTAGGGGAATTGGACAGGAGGTTCTGTGGACGAGAACGAGACCTCTGGATGGTACGTTGCCTCCCAGGTGCCAGGGTCTGGGATATCTCGGATTGAGTCTCGGATTCTTAAGTGGGAGGGTGAACAGCCAGAAGTCGTGGTCCATGTAGGAACTAATAACATGGGTAGGACGAGTGACAAGGTTCTGCAAAGGAAGTTCAAGGAGTTGGGAACAAAGTTAAAGGGCACAACCACCAGCATTGTGATCTCAGATCGCTACCCTAGTCACGTGCTAGTGAGGCCAGAACATGGAAGATCATACAGTTTAATACGTGGCTAAGGAGTTGGTGTAGGAGGGAGGGCAAAAGATTTTAGGATCATTGGGGTCTCTTCCAGGGAAGGTGGGACTTGTACAGAAGGGATGGTTTTCACCTGAACTGGAGGGGGATTAATATCCAAGCGGGAAGGTTTGTTAATCCTGCATGGTGGGGTTTAAACTAGAGTTGCAGGGGGTGGGAATCAGATTGCCAGAACAGTTAGAGGAGAGGTGGTGGAGGCAGATGCTGGTAAGACCTCAGGCAAAGTTAAGAATCAAAAGGTTGAGCATGGTGTGACTAGTGTCCTGAGCTGCAGATATTTCAATGCAAGAAGTATCCTAGGAAAGTTGCTGAAGATGTTTACAAACAGAGGCAATATGTAGTGCAGAGAGGCTATTGATGGGGCAAAATAGCAGTCAACAGGATGAGTTGCAATGTAAAAGGCAGGGGAAACTGTAAAAGGTGAATACAGGACTGAAGGTGTTATATTTGAATGCCCATAGTATACGGAATAAGGCAGAAGAACTTGCAGTACAGTTGCAGATTGGCAGGTAAGATGTAGGCATCACTGAATCATGGGTGAAATATTATAGCTGGGAGCTCAATGCCCAATGGTACACATGGTATCGAAAGGACAGTCAGGAAGGCAGGGGGGCAGCATTGCTCTGTTGGTAAAAAATGAAATTGAATTATTAAAAAAGGGTGACATATAGTCAGAAGGTGTTGAATCATTGTGGATAGCACTAAGATACTGCAAAGGTAAAAGACCCTGACAGGAGTTGTACACAGACCCCCAGACAATAGAAAGGATGTGGCCAACAAATTGCAACAGGAGATAGAAAATACATGCTGAAAGGGTAATGTTACAATAGTCATGGGGACTTCAATATGCCGGGTAGATTGGGAACATCAGGTTGATACTGGATTACAGGAGAGGGAATTTCTAGAATGCCTATGAGATGGATTTTCAGAGCAGCTCGTGGCTGAGCCCACTGGAGGACCAGCTATTCCGGATTTGGGTGTTGTGCAGTGAACCAGAATTGATTAGAGACCTTGAGGTAAAAGAGCAATCATAATATGATTGAATTTAAAGTCAAAGCTAGTGGGAAGATAGAGGATTGGGAAGCTTTTAAAAACTTTCAGAAGGAAACTAAGAAGGTCATTAGGAAAGAAAAGATGAATTATGAAAGGAGGCTGGTGATTAATATCAAAAAAGATACTAAAAGCTTTTATAAGGATATAAAGGGTAAAAGAGAGTTGAAGGTAGATATAGGACCAATAGAAAATGATGCTGGAGATATTGTATTGAGAGACACAGCGATGACAGAGGAAATAAATGTGTATTTTGCATCAGTCTTCACAATGGAAGATGTCTGCAGTATACTGGATATTCAAGAATGTCAGGGAAATGAAGTATCTGCAGTGAAAGTTATGACTGAGAAGGTGCTCAGGAAGTTTATTGGTCTGAGGGTGGATGAATCTCCTGGACCTGATGGAATGCACCCTCAGGTTCTGAAGGAAGGAGTTGGAGAGATTGCGGAGGCATTAACGATGATTTTTCAAGAATCAATAGATTCTGGCATTGTACCGGATGAGTAGAAAATTGCAAATGTTATTCTGCTATTTAAGAAGGGTGGGAGGCAGCAGAAAGGAAACTATAGACCTGTTAGCCTGACATAAGTGGTTGGGAAGTTGTTGGAATCGATTGTTAGGGATCGGATTACAGCATACCTGTAGGCACATGACAAGCTAGGCCAAAGCCAGCATGGTTTCCTGCAAGGAAAATCCTGCCCGACTAACCTACTGCAATTTCTTGAGGAAATTACAAGCAGGATAGACAAAGGAAATTCAGTAGATATGGTGTACTTGGATTTTCAGAAGGCCTTTGACAAGGTGCCACACATGAGGCTGCTTAGCAAGAGTCTATGGAATTACAGGGGAGTTACAAGGATGGGTGGAGCATTGGCTGATTGACAGAAAGAGAGTGGGAATAAAGGGATCCTATTCTGGCTGGCTGCCGATTACCAGTGGAGTTCCACAGGGGTTGATGTTGGGGCCGTTGCTGTTTACAATGTATGTCAATGATTCGGGCTATTGGATTAATGGATTTGTGGCTAAATTTGCTGATAGTGGTAGTGTTGAGGAAACAGAGTCTGCAGAGAGACTTAGATAGTTTAGGGGAATACAATGTTGGAAAGTGTAAACGGGCAGACTATTATTTAGATGGGGAGAGAATTCAAAATGCAGAGATGCAAAGGGACTTGGGAGTCCTTGTGCAAGATACCCTAAAGGTTAACCTCCAGGTTGAGTCGGTGGTGAAGAAGACAAATGCAATGTTGGCATTCATTTCTAGAGATAGAGAGTATAAGAGCAGGGATGTGATGTTGTGCCTCTATAAGGTGCTCGTGAAATCACACTTGGAGTATTGTGTGCAGTTTTGGGCTCCTTATTTTAGAAAGGCTATACTGACATTGGAGAGGGTTCAGAGAAGATTCATGAGAAGGACTCCAGGAATGAAAGGGTTACTGTATGAGGAACGTCTAGCAGCTCTTGGGCTGTATTCCCTGGAGTTCAGGAGAATGGGGGGGGAATCTCATGGAAATATTCCCAATATTAAAAGGCTTGAACAGAATATGGTAAAGTTATTTCCCATGGTAGGGGAGTCTAGGACAAGAGGGCACGACTTCAGGATTGAAAGATGTCCATTCAGAACAGAGATGCGGAGAAATTACTTTAGTCAGAGGGTGGTAAATCTGTGGTATTTGTTGCCATGAGTGGCTGTGGAGGCCAAGTCATTGGGTGCATTTAAGGCAGAGATAGATGGGTTCTTGATTAGCCAGGGCATCAAAGGGTATGAGGAGAAGGAGGGGAGTGGGGATGACTGGAAGAATTGGATCAGCCCATGATTGAATGGCGGAGCAGTACACAACATCAATCTGGGTACTTTGTGGGCTAGTACCCAAGATGGAGCTGACTAAATTTACAACCCTCTGCAGCTTCTTTCAGTCCTGTGCAGTCGCCTTCCATACCAGACGGTGATGCAGCCTGTCTGAATGCTCTCTACGGTACATCTATAGAAGTTTTTGAGTGTATTTGTTGACATACCAAATCTCTTCAAACTCCTAATGAAGTATAGCCACTGTCTTGCCTTCTTTATAACTGCATCGATATGTTGGGACCAGGTTAGATTCTCACAGATCTTGACATCCAAGACCTTGAAACTGCTCACTCTCTCCACTTCTGGTCCCTCTATGAGGATTGGTATTACCCTTCCTGAAGTCCATAGTCAGCTCTTTTGTCTTACTGACGTTGAGGGCCAGGTTGTTGCTGCGACATCACTCCACTAGTTGGCATATCTCCCTCCTGTACGCCCTCTTGTTATTATCTGAGATTCTACCAACGATGCTTGTATTGTTAGCAAACTTATAGATGATATTTGAGCTATGCCTAACCACACAGTCGTGGGTTTATAGAGTAGAGCAGTGGGCTAAGCACACACCCCTGAGGTGCACCAGTGTTGAATTGTCAGTGAGGCAGAGATGTTATCACCAATCTGCAGAGATTGTGGTCTTCCAGTTAGGAAGTCAAGGATCCAATTGGAGAGGGAGGTACAGAGACCCAGGTTCTGCAACTTCTCAATCAGGATTGTGGGAATGATGGTATTAAATGCTGAGCTACAGTCGATGAACAGCATCCTGATACAAATGTTTGTGTTGTCCAAGTGTCTAAAGGCATGTGAAGAGCCACTGCGATTGCGTCTGCCATTGACTTATTGTGGCAATAGGCAAATTGCAATGGGTCCAGGTCCTTGCTGAGGCAGGAGTTCAGTCTAGTCATGACCAAACTCTCAAAGCATTTCATCACTGTAGATGTGGGTACTACCGGGTGATAATCATTAAGGCAGCTCACATTATTCTTCTTTGGCACTGGTCTCATTGTTGCCTTTTTGTAGCAAGTGGGAACGTGGCAGTGAGAGGTTGAAAATGTCCTTGAATACTCCCACTAGTTGGTTAGCACAGGTTTTGAGAGCCTTACTAGGTACTCCATCGGGACCTTCTGCCTTGTGAGGGTTCACTCTCTTTAAAGACAGTCTAACATCGGCCTCTGAGACAGAGATCACAGGGTCATCAGGTGCAGCAGGGATCTTCACAGCTGTGGTTATATTCTCCCTTTCAAAGCGTACATAGAAGGCGCTGAGTTCATCTGGTAGTGAAGCATCGCTGCCATTCATGCTATTGGGTTTCGCTTTGTAGGAGGTAATATCTTGCAGACCCTGCCAGAGTTGTCGTACATCCGATGTTACCTCCAACCTCATTCGAAATTGTCTCTTCGCCCTTGTAATAGCCCTCCGCAAATCATACCTGGATTTCTGGGATAAGCCTGGGTCGCCAGACTTGAATGCCACAGATCTGGCCTTCAGCAAACGACGAACCTCCTGGTTCACCCACGGTTTTTGGTTTGGGAATGTACAGTAAGTCTCTGTAGGCTTACAAAGTTGAGGAGGAATTTCCTTTGCCAGACAGTAGAAAATCTATGGAACTCATTGCCACTGCAGCTGTGGAGGCCAAGTCTTTACGTACAGTGCCAATAAAAAGTATTCACGCCCCCTTGGAGGTTTTCATTTTTTATTGTTTTACTACATTGTATCACAGTGGATTTAACTTGGCTTTTTTTTACTCTGATCAACAGAAAAAGGCTCTTTTGTGTCAAAGTGAAAACAGATCTCTACAAAGTGATCTAAATTAATTACAAATACAAAACACAAAGTAATTGATTGCAGAGGAATTCACCCCCCCCGCCTTATTATGACACAGCAAATCATCACTGATGCAGCCAATTGGTTTTAGAAGCCACATAGTTAGTGAAATGGAGATCACCTGTGTGCAGTCAAGGTGTTTCAAATGATTGTAGTAAAAATACACCTGGATCGAGCAGGTACAACTGCTGGTGAGTCAGTATCCTGTCAAAAACTACACTATGAAGACAAGAGAATACTCTAAGCAAATCTGCAAAGAGGTTATTGAAAAGCACAAATCAGGAGATGGATACAAGGAAATTTCCAAGTCACTGAATATCCTTTAGAGCACAGTTAAATCAATCTTCAAGAAATGGAAAGAATATGGCACAGCAGTAAATCTGCCAAGAGCAGACTGTCTTCAAAAACTGAGTTAATGTACAAGAAGGGTACTAGTGAGGGAGGCCACTAAGAGACATATGACAACTCTGGAGGAGTTACAAGCTTTGGTAGCTGAGATGGGAGAGACTGCATGTACAACAACAGTTGCTCTGGTGCCTCACTAGTCACAGCTTTATGGGAGAATGGCAAAGAAAAAGCCACTGTTGGAAAAGAAACACATGAAATCTCAGCTAGTTTGCTGGAAGAGATGTAGGAGACTCTGAAGTCAGCTGGAAAAAGGTTCTATGGTCTGATGAAACCAAAATTGAGCTTTTTGACCATCAGACTAAATGCTTTGTTTGGTGTAAGTCAAACACCACAAAAAACACCATGAAGCATGGTGGTGGCTGCTTCATGCTGTGGGGATGCTTCACTGCAGCAGGCCCTGGAAGACTTGTGAAGGTAGAGGGTAAAATGAATGCAGCAAAATACAGGGATATCCTGGAGAAAAACATGGTGCAGTCTGCAAGAGAACTATTGCTTAAGAGAAGATCTGTTTTCCAGCAAGACGATGACCCACTAAAAAGAACAAAGTTAATGTCCTGGAGTGGCCAGTCAGAGTCCAGACCTCAATCTAATTGAGAATTTGTGGCTGGTCTTGAAAGGGGCTGTTCACTGATGATCCCCATGCAATATGACAGCTTGAGCAGTTTTGTAAAGAAGAATGGGGAAAAATTACAGTGTCCAGATGAGCAAAGCTGATAGAGACCTATTCACACAGACTCAAGGCTGTAATTGCTGCCAAAGGCGCATCTACTAAATACTGACTTTGGCAGGACTGGGTGAGCAGTAGGAATCACAGCAGTGAGAGAGGGTTGCACTGAACTTCTATCAAAGGGAAAATTTCAACTTCTTCAGGGTAGGCACCCCTGGAAGAGACTTTGCAGCATAGTAATCCAATCACAAACGAGAACATCTGCAGATGCTGGAAAACCCTGTCGAAGGGTTTTGGCCTGAAACGTCGACTGTACTCTTTTTCCATAGATGCTGCCTGGCCTGCTGAGTTCCTCCAGCAGTTTGTGTGTGTGTGTGTTGCTTGGATATCCAGCATCTGCAGATTTTCTCTTGTCAGCTATGATGAAATGGCAGAGCAGACTCGACGGACCAAATGGCTTAGTTCTGCTCCTTATGGTCTTGCTGTCAATGGCGCGTGGCACAGGCAGCAATCCAGAGATTACAACCCTGAAAGTTCTGTTTTTCAGCTTTCTACCTAACTCCCTAAATTCTCTCTTCAGGACCTCCTCTATTTCCTACTTGTGTCATTTGTCCTAATATGAACCATGACTTCTAGCTGCTCAACCTCCTGTTTTAAAATGTTGTGGACCAATCTGAGACATCCCTGACCCTGACACCAGGGAGGCAACACACCATCCGGGTGTCACTATCGAGCTCACAGATCCTCGTCTCTGTTCCCTTGACTCTGGAACGTACAGGAATACAGACCCCCGCCCTTATCGGATCCCACTGACCGGAGCCCCCGGAAGCCTGCGGCTTCTCGCCGAGTGTCCAGCTAAACACATACCTGTACATGGCAACACACACAAAATGTTGGTGGAATGCAGCAGGCCAGGCAGCGTCTATAGGAAGAAGTACAATCGACGTTGCAGGCCGAGACCCTTCGTCAGGACTAACAGAAAGAAGAGTTAGTAAGAGATTTGAAAGTGGGAGGGTGAGGGGGAGATCCAAAATGATAGAAGGCAGGAGGAGGAGGGATGAAGCTAAGAGCTGGAAAGTTGATTGGCAAAAGGGATCCAGGGATCCTACATTTTGGTAGCACTAATCAAAATAGGACATACATGGTAAATGGCAGGGCTTTGAAGAATGCTGTAGAACAGAGGGATCTAGGAATAATGGTGCATAGTTCCCTGAAGGTGGAATCTCATGTGGATAGGGTGGTGAAGAAAGCTTTTGGTATGCTGGCCTTTTTTAATCATAACATTGAGTTTAGGAGTTGGGGTGTAATGTTGAAATTGCATAATGCATTGGTAAGGCCAAATTTGGAGTATTGTGTACAATTCTGGTCACCAAATTATAGGAAAGATGTCAATAAAATTGAGAGAGTACAGAAGGGGTTTACTAAAATGTTGCCTGGGTATCAAGTCCTAAGTTGCAGAGAAAGGTTGAACAAGTTAGATCTTTATCCTTTGGAGCGTAGAAGGTTGAGGGGGGACTTGATAGAGGTGTTTAAAATTATGAGTGGGATTGATAGAGTTGATGTGGATAGGCTTTTTCCATTGAGAGTGGGGAAGATTCAAACCAGAGGACATGAGTTGAGAGTTAAAGGACAAAAGTTCAGGGGGAACTTCTTTATTCAGAGAGTGGTAGCTGTGTGGAACGAGCTTCCAGCATAAGTGGTTGAGGTAGGTTCGATGTTGTCACTTAAAGTTAAATTGGATAGATATATGGACAGGAAAGGAATGGAGGGTTATGGGCTGTGTGCAGGTCGGTGGGACTAGGTGAGAGTAAGAGTTCGGCATGAACTAGAAGGGCCGAGATGGCCTGTTTCTGTGCTGTAATTGTTATATGGTTATAAAGAGCTGGAGAAGGGAGAGGATCATGGGACAGGAGGCCTGGGGAGAAAGAAAGGGGGAGGGAAGCACGGATGGAGAGCAGGCAAGGAGTTATTGTGAGAGGGACTGTGAGAGAGAAAAATAATAAATAAATAAGGGATAGAGTAAGAAGGGGAGGAGGGGCATTAACAGAAGTTAGAGAAATCAATGCTCATGCCATCAGGTTGGAGGCTACCCAGACAGAATATAAGGTATCTTATAGTCATACTTTATTGATCCCAGGGGAAATTGGTTTTCGTTACAGTTGCACCATAAATAATTAGTAATAGAACCATAAATAGTGATATGTAAATTATGCCAGTAAATTATGAAATAAGTCCAGGACCAGCCTATTGGCTCAGGGTGTCTGACCCTCCAAGGGAGGAGTTGTAAAGTTTGATGGCCACAGGCAGGAATGACTTCCTATGACGCTCTGTGCTGCATCTCGGTGGAATGAGTCTCTGGCTGAATGTACTCCTGTGCCCAACCAGTACATTATGTAGTGGATGGGAGACATTGACCAAGATGGCATGCAACTTAGACAGCATCCTCTTTTCAGACACCACCGTCGGAGAGTACAGTTCCGTCCCCACAACATCACTGGCCTTACAAATGAGTTTGTTGATTCTGTTGGTGTCTGCTACCCTCAGCCTGCTGCCCCAGGACACAACAGCAAACATGATGGCACTGGCCACCACAGACTTGTAGAACATCCTCAGCATCGTCTGGCAGATGTTAAAGGACCTCAGTCTCCTCAGGAAATAGAGTCGGCTCTGACCCTTCTTGCAGACAGCCTCAGTGTTCTTTGACCAGTCCAGGTTATTGTCACTTTGTATCCCCAGGTATTTGTAATCCTCCACCATGTCCACACTGACCCCCTGGATGGAAACAGGGGTCACCGGTACCTTAGCTCTCCTCAGGTCTACCACCAACTCCTTAGTCTTTTTCACATTAAGCTGCAGATAATTCTGCTCACACCATGTGACTAAGTTTCCTACCGTAGCCCTGTACTCAGCCTCATCTCCCTTGCTGATGCATCCAACTATGGCAGAGTCATTCGAAAACTTCTGAAGATGACAAGACTCTGTGCAGTAGTTGAAGTCCGAGGTATAAATGGTGAAGAGAAAGGGAGACAAGACAGTAGCCTGTGGAGCCCCAGTGCTGCTGATCACTCTGTTGTACACACAGTGTTGCAAGCACATGTACTGTGGTCTGCCAGTCAGGTAGTCAAGAATCCATGATATCAGGGAAACATCCACCTGCATCGCTGTCAGCTTCTCCCCCAGCAGAGCCGGGCGGATGGTGTTGAACGCACTGGAGAAGTCAAAAAACATGACCCTCACAGTGCTCGCTGGCTTGTCCAGGTGGGCGTAGACACGGTTCAGCAGGTAGACGATGGCATCCTCAACTCCTAGTTGGGGCTGGTAGGCGAACTGGAGGGGATCTAAGTGTGGCCTGACCATAGGTGCTGTGGTGCTCCCCTCCCCCTTTCTTTCTCCCTAGGCCTCCTGTCCCATCATTCTCCCCCTTCTTCAGCCTCATATCCCTTTTGCCTATCACCTGTCCAGCTCTTGGCTCCATCCCTCCCCCTCCAACTTTCAAATCCCTTACTCACTCTTCCTTCAGTTAGCCCTGACCAAGGGTCTCGGCCTGAAACGTTGACTGCACCTCTTCCTAGAGACGCTGCCTGGCCTGCTGTGTTCACCAGCAACTTTGATGTGTGTTGCTTGAATTTCCAGCATCTGCAGAATTCCTCGTGTTCACCTGCACATGGCGTCGTCGTCAACGTTACCGGCCCAGTCACGTGAGCTCCGCGCCAGGCGCCTGCGCACACCGCTCGCTTCGCCACCTGGAGCGGCGCAGGCGCGGTGTCTGCGGCCGCCGGGGAGGCGATCGGAGGGGAAAGGTAAGGGTTCGGCCGGGGAAACCATGGCGACGGGGTCCGGCCGGAGTGGAGGGTCCCGGCTGGTGGGAGGGAGTGTTGTTTGGGCGGCGGGGGCTGCTGTCAGCGGTTGTGGAGTGGAGCCGAGCCTGCAGAGTGAGGTTCTGTCCGAGCTGGTCCCGGGACGGAGGGGCTCGGGGGTCGGGGGTCGGGGGTCGGGGGTCCGGTGTCCGCTTAATCTCAGTTCAGTCGCTGCTGGGCTGTAACGCCTTGGCGTGTTTGCAGTCCAATCCACGGAAAATCGGGCGTCACTGCAGCCAGTAAAGAAGTACAATCTTAAATATTACGAAAGCCGAAGTAGATAGATTATTGACAAGAAAGGGGTGGTGGACAGAAATGTGGAGCTGGAGACACAATCCATTCTTACTGAATTGCAAAGCAGCCTCAATTTCCCCCTAATTTTCATGTCTGTATGCTAAGTGTCTCAGAGTCCCAAATAATAATTTGCTTTAATTGAAGAATGATCGGGTTAGTCAGCATTTATGGTGAAGACACATTTGGCTTTATAACTAAAATCTTGCTCAAAGCTGCAGAAGCTGGCCCATTGCTAATGGGCTTTTGTTTTGGAGAATGTTTACTTGTGAATGAGGCTGATTTTACGATTAAAATATTTGCATGTTTTATACATTTCTCATTTTTATATGTAATTGATGTTTGTTTCATTAAAAAAGATGTGCTTTAACATTTAAATTGGGATTGAGTGCAAAAGCTGCAAATTAATGGTGCAATTCCGAAAAAGCTCTGAATCATTGTGTTCAGTTCTGGTCGCCTCATTATAGGAAGGATGCCAAGGCAGGAAGTCGGGGACGGGGTGGGGGGGGGGGGGTTGGTTGGTGGAATCCTGAGGATTACCAGCTCGGCCGATGAGAGGTCATCACTTGAACTGGGATTTCTGCACAGATGTATCCTGATCTGAACGGAGCATTTCCTTTGCTTCCTGTTTTTATTTTACTTTTCTAGCCTGCCTCGTATCTTCCTCTTTGGAATTGATGCACGGTGGTTTCACAAGGATGTAAGGCATAAATGTAACGGTTATTATATCTATAGATGTGTTCTTTATTACCTAGACCTCTGTTTTTATTGTGAAGTTGGCTTCTCAGAGCAAAGATGTAATGCTGAGGCTTTATAAGGTATTGGTTAGACCACACTTGGAGTACTGGGAACATCTTTTTGGTGCCCTTATCTAAGAAAATATGTTCTGGCACTGGATAGGGTTCAGAGGAAGTTCATGAGAATGATTTTGGAAATGAAGAGTTGATGCATGGGGAGTGTTTGGTGACTCACTGGAATGGGGAGGGTGGGGGATCTCACCCTATTGAATATTGAAAGGTCTGGATAGAGTCGATGTGGAGAGGATGTTTTCTATAGTGAGTGAGTCTAGGACCAGAGAGCACAGTGTCCATTTAGACTGAGATGGGGAGGAGTTTCTTTAGCCAGAGGGCTCTTGAGACATTAGATTGGATGGAGTCAGAATGAGGAACCATATTTAACAAAAGTAAAATGAGAAAATGCTGGAAGTCGTCAGCAGATCAGGGGGTAGTGCCAGTAGGGTGTATGCTATGCATTTATCTGGGGAAATGTAAACAGAGGAATGAAGAGAAAACAGCATAGCAGGATGCTGAAAGAATCCAGCAAGGCTGTCAGCATGTTTTCTTTAAAAAAAAGAGATTAAGATTCCCTTTATTTCTCACGTGTACATTGAAAAATCCAGTGAAATGTGTCATTTGTGTCAAAACAAATCAGAGATGATGTGCTGAGGGAAGACTACAAGTGCCATCGTGATTCTGATGCCAACATAGCATGCCCACAGTTCACTGACCCCAACCCGTTTGTCTTTGGAATGTGGGAGGAAAGTGGAGCATTTGGAGGAAACTCAAGCGGTCATGGAGAGAATGTGCAAACCCTTTACAGGCAGTGCTGTAAAGCGTTAGGCTAACCAATATATAGAGTGGGCACGTGGCCAAGTGTTTAAGGAATTAGACTAGCAACCTGAAGGTCGTGAGTTGAGCAAGGCACTTAATCACACACTGCTCTGCGACGACACCGGTGCCAAGCTGTATGGGTCCTAATGCCCTTCCCTTGGACAACATTGGTGTTGTGGAGAGGGGAGACTTGCTGGTCTTCCATACAACCTTGCCCAGGCCTGCGCCCTGGAGAGTGAAGACTTTCCTGGCGCAGATCCATGGTCTCGCAAGACTAACGGATGCCTTTACTTTTAGCCGCTATACTACCATGTTGTACTCTGTTATAGTTACGACTCTGTTAATCAGAATTGGACAATTCTGATTGGAGTTGGAAGGCCTCGTTAGCTGAAATTGTCAAACAGAGTGAGAATTGTAATGTGCTGAGATAGAAGATGAGATTCTCACCTTATTTATTTTTAAGAAGAGATGCAGTGTGGAGTAGGTTGACAAGTCACACCACCCTGCAACCCTGATTTAATGCTACCTTAATCACAGGACAGTTTACAATGACTAAATAACCGGAAGAAATAGGAGCAGAATTAGGCCATTGAGTCTGCTCTGCTATTTCATTGTGGCTGATCGATTTTTTTCCCCCCTCTCAGCCCCATTCTTCTGCCTTCCTCCCCATCCTGTATCCCCTCATACCCTGACTAATCAAGAATCTATCAAGCTCTACCTTAAATATGCGTAAAGATTTGGCCTCCACAGCGGTCTGTGGTAACGAATTCCACAGATTCACCACTCTGCCTAAAGAAACTCCTCCTCATCTCCTTTCTGAAAGGATGCCCCCCTGTTCTGAGTCTGTGTCCTCGGGTCATAGACTCTCCCACCATAGGAAACTTGCTCTCCACGTCCACTCTATTGTTGTGGCGGAAGAGCCTATTCCGCACTGTATCTCTGAACAAAATGTAATAAATAACTGATAGCACGTTTGACTGAATTGTTGGAGATGTGTGCATAAAGAGAAAACAAAGGATAGTGCAAGGTCATGCAAAATCATCAAGGATCACTGTGGAAAATAAAAGCTCAACGTTCCTGATGGAGGAGGTAAAATGTTGCTGTAGATTAGAAGATTAGCTGGGGAATTGGAAATAGAACTGGTAGAAATATGACTTTCCATTTGGCAAGATGTAATAATGACTGTAAAACCCAACCTTTTGGTCAGCCGGTGAAATTGTACACTTAGTTTACTCCATACCATCTTTCTTTATTCTCTTCAAACAAATGGAAAGCAATTCTATCACTGATGTTAAATATTAATTGCTTGTTTCCTAGCTGTCTGGGATTCTGATGCTGCTCATGTCTCAGATATGATGTTGCTCTTCCATGTCGACTGGTTCTCCCAGCCATCGATGCCAATGGACTTGACATTTCTCCTTTTGCCTTTATCCCATTTTCAGATTATTGCGTTCATCAAAATTTATGTAAGCCAATCAGATACAAGGGAGCATGGAAATAATTGCTATGATAGTTTTATTATGGGTTTCATGACCAAGTTTTCTCAAACTGATATTTTGCTATTTTAGCCTAGGCCTTTAGTTACCTGTTATTAACAGTGACCTGTAGCTGTCTCCTCTCCAAGGCCTTTAGTTACCTGTTATTAACAGTAACACGTAGTTGTCTGCCCCCTGAGGCCTTTAGTTACCTGTTATTAACAGTAACACGTAGTTGTCTGCCCCCTGAGGCCTTTAGTTACCTGTTATTAACAGTAACACGTAGTTGTCTGCCCCCTGAGGCCTTTAGTTACCTGTTATTAACAGTAACACGTAGTTGTCTGCCCCCTGAGGCCTTTAGTTACCTGTTATTAACAGTAACACGTAGTTGTCTGCCCCCTGAGGCCTTAGATACAATAGCAGATGTTGCTGAGTGACCTATATTTTTTTCTTATCTCGCCACCATATGATGGCCTCTTATGTCTTGTTTTCAATTTATTAGATTGCGACCTTGGGCCTCTGTCTAATAATAATGAGATTTAGAGAATGCTACCTTGTAACTTTGCCCCTTTTATCTCATGAAAATTTAGTCTGTTTGTATATCACAGCATAATTGCCACATGACTTTTCAAAATAGCATCAGAATCAGGTTTATTATCACAAATATGAGAAAATCTGCAGATGCTGGATCCAAAGCAACACGTGCCCAGTGCTGGAGAAACTCAGCAGGTCAGGCAGCATCTATGGAAATGAGTAAACAGTGACATTTTGGACTGGAAAAGGAAGGGGAGAAGTCCGAGGAAGAAGTATAAAGTGGCAGATGATCGGTGAGACCCAACTTGGAATGGGAAGCTACTTCTTTGAGTGCCTTGGTTCCATCTGCCACAAAAAGCAGGATCTCTCTGGTGGCTACCCACTTCCGATTCCCATTCTGACATGGGTGCCTCTACTGCCGTAATGAGGCCATACTCAGGTTGGAGGAGCAACACCTTGTATTCTGTCTGAGTAGCCTCCAACCTGATGGCATGAACATCAATTTCTTGAACTTCAGGTAATTGCCCACCCCAGCCCCGCCTCCATTCCCTATTTCTGTTTCCCTCTCTCACCCGATCTCCTTACCTGCCCAACACCTCCCTCAGGTGCTCTTCCCCCTTCCTTTTCTCCTGTCCACGACTGTCAGATTCCCCCTTCTCCAACCCTTTATCTCTTTCACCAATCAACTTCCTAGTTCTTTACTTCACCACCTCCCTCTGCTGGTTTCACCTAATACATTGTTTCTTCCTCCCCTCCCTCCACCTTCTAACTCTTGACTCCTCATCTTTTTTTCTCCAGTCCTGATGAAGGGTCTCAGCCTGAAACATCAACCATTCACTCTTTTCCATAGATGCTGCCTGGCGTGCTGAGTTCCTCCAGCATTGTGTGTGTTGATTGATTTCCTGCATCTGCAGATTTTTCTCTTGTTTGTTACTGAGTGTATGTTCACGGTTTTCTGCTTCTGCACCCCACTGGTGTAACACATGGTTATCTGAGTTACTGTCACCTTCCTGTCATCTTGAACCAGTCTGGTTATTCTCCTCTGACCTCTCATTAACAGGGCATTTTATCCCACAGAACTGCTGCTCACTGGATGCTTTTTGTTTTCTTTTTTCTTTTTTTTTTGCACAATTCAATATAAACTCTAGAGCAGCGGTTCCCAACATTTTTTATGCCATGGACCCTCCACCGTTAACAGAGGGGTCGTGGACCACAGGTTGGGAAACCCTTCTAGAGACTGTTGTATGAAAATCCCAGCAGTTTCGGAGATACTCAAACCACCCTGTCTGGCACCATCATCGAACTCACTTGCATCATAATTCTTCCATGTTCTGAGGTATAGTTTGAACAACAATTGAGTCTCTTGACCGTGTCTGCATGTTTTTACGTATTGAGATGCTGCCTCACGATTGGTTGATTAGACATTTGCATTATCGAGCTGGTGTGCCTAATAAAGTCACCACTGAGTGGATGTTGTGCAATTTGTTGTTTTGAGGCAGCTGGACAGCGCAATACATTAAATAAATTACTGTAAGTTATGGAATAACCAAGTACAACAAAAGATGAATATCAAGGTAATATTCATGAACTGTTCAGAAAATTGATAGCAGATGGGAAGAAACTAGTCTTAAAAAAAACGCGTATGTGTCTTCAGGCTCCCACTCCTTGATGGTAGTATTGTGAAGAGGGCATGTTCTGGAAATTGGTGGTCTTTAATGATAGATGGTAATCTCCATCAACAACTACGAGCTGCAGGTAGTTCATGAGTTTACATACCTTGGCTCCACCATCATGGACAGCCTCTCCCTAGACCCTGAGATCAATAGACGGATCGGACGAGCAGCCTCAACATTTGCCAGGCTGACAAAGAGAGTCTGGGAGAACAGAAAGCTGACAACGCACACCAAAGTTGCAGTCTACAGGGCCAGCATCCTCAGCACACTGCTTTACTGCAGTGAGACCTGGAGCCTTTACTATAGACAAGAGCAGCGTCGCAACGCCTTCCACCTTCGCAGCCTGAGACGCATCCTGGACATCACGTGGACTGACCGAGTCACCAACAATGAGGTCCTGGCCTGCGCCCAGATACCCAGCCTCTTCACCCTGCTCCAACAGCGCCGTCTCCGCTGGCTGGGCCACGTACATCGCATGTCAGAGGGAAGGATCCTGAAAGACCTGCTGTACAGGGAACTGGCCTCCGGCAAGAGAGCACAAGGGCAGCCCCATCTTCGTTTCAAAGATGTTTGCAAGAGAGACATGAAGTCACTGAAAATGAACGTCGAGAGGTGGGAGGACATCGCAAGCGATCGCTCTCACTGGAGGCTGGAACTACGCAGAGGTCTAAAAAGAGAAGAGAAGCTGAGGCTTGTTGCTGAAGAAAAGCGCACTCGTTGGAAAAACAGCACCAAGACAACACTGGAGGACAGTGACTTCAAGTGCAGTCGCTGCAGCCGAGACTGTCACTCCCGTGTGGGCCTCTACAGCCACAACAGACGCTGCTCTAACACAGACTGAAGCAAGACTTTCCAGGCGCAGATCCATGGTCTCGCAAGACTAACGGATGCTACCACCACCAATGATAGATGCTGCCTTAAAACATAGAACATGGTACTGTGTAGGAACTGGGCGTTCAGTCCACCATATTGTGGTGAAGCAATTATATTAGTAATCAAATGGTCAACTAATCTGCTCTGCCTACGCAGTGTCCATATCCTTCCATTTTCCTCACACTCATGTGCCTATCTAAACATCTATTAACAGTCCCTAATTCTGCCTCAACCACCATTCCAGGCACCCACCACTCTTGTGTTTTTAAATAAATTTTCCCCTCAGCTTAACCCATTTCACTTTAAAAGCATTCCCTCTGTTATTAGGCATTTCAACCCTGGAGAAAAGATGCTGTCTGTTTACTCTATCTACTTTCATAATCTTATAAACCTCTATCAGATCTCCCCTAGGCTTCCACCACTCTGGAGAAAGCAACCCAAGTTTGTCCAACCTCTTGTTATAGCACATGCCCTCTAATCTAGGCAGCATCCTGGTAAACTTCTGTGTCCTCTCTGAAGCCTCGATATCCTTCCTATATAATTGCCTTCTTGAAGATGGCCTCAATAGTGGGCTTTAGCCCATGATAGCTCTGACTGGGTTTACAACCCTCTGTAGCCTTTTGCAGTCAAATATTGGGGAATACCCCAGTGCTTTTAAGTGGTTGGTCCAAACTATAAACACTGCCCAGTCTACTGTCCTGACAGTAGATTTTAACCCTTTGCAAGTCATCTTTCTGTTTTCCTATCTCTTCTTGTTGCTCGTGTAATGATGGCTTCTTTTCCCATTGCATTAGTAGAGGCTTAGTTGCCTGCCAAGTGACTACAGGCACAGTCTGACAATAATGGACATATGCCATGGGGATCAGTGACAGGGCCTCAGCCTTTTACCATTTATATTAATCAATTGAAGGCCCTGAAAGTATGTTTGCCATATATGTTGATGCACAGTTAGGTTGGAAAGTTATAAAACAGAAAATGCGGGGAGGAGCTTTGCAGAGCAGGCAGCATCTACAGAAAGAGAAGCAGTTCCAAGTTCTTCAAAACTGGGACAGAGAAATAATTTGGTCTGGGTGGCAGAGAAGGTGGAAGGCTGATGTGTGAAACAAAACGAACTCCTTTGTGAAATAATGTGGTCGTTGAGGTAAGAAAATTAGTTTCAAAGAGATTGTAATGGGTATAATATCTTTGGGCAAATGGTGTATAATGTGGGAACATGTGACATTGTCCATTTTGAAAGGAAAAATGAGAGATCATCGAGATCGGAGATGCAGAGGAATCCTACAGTAAGGTTCACAGAAATATTCAATATTTACCCAAACATATAGATGCCATGGCTAAGAAAACTCATCAACTCTACTTCCTCAGGAGGCTAAAGAAATTTGGGATCCCCCTGTTGATCTTCACAATTTTTATCAATGCACCATTCAAAGCACCACAGAAATGCTGAGTTCCTCCAACATTTTGTGTGTGTTGCTTGGATTTCCAGCATCTACAGATTTTCTCTTGTTTGTGATAGAAAGCATCCTTTCTGGATGCATCACAGGTTGGTATGGCAACTGCCGTGTCTGAGACTGCAAGAAACTGCAGAGTTATGGACACAGCTCAGCACATCATGGAAACTGTCCTCCACTGCATTGTCTCTGATTATATTGGCAGCTTTCTTGGGCAGCGAGGTGTAGACAAAGACCCCTTCCACCCTGGACATTCTCCTTTCTACTTCTCCCATTGGCAGCAGATACAAAAGCCTGAAAGCATGTTTCATGATATCAACTATCCCAGCGGTCCCCAACCACCGGGCGGCAAAGCATGCGCCACCGGGCCGCGAGGAAACAATATGATTTGGTGATATGAGTCAGCTGCACCTTTCTTCATTCCCTGTCACACACTGTTGAGCTTGAACGCACGTGAGGTCATTACCCACGCATCATCCATGTCAGTGTGGGAAGGAGATCAACTCCTCGAGCTTGCAAATGACGGCGGGCTGAAAAGTATGTTTGACATAACAGGTCTGCCGGCATTCTGGATCAATGTCAAGGCTAAATATCCTGAGACAGTCAGGAAAGCACTGAAAACATTGTTTCCATTTCCAACATATCTCTGCAATGAATGCAATGGAAACCCAATTGTGGAATAGACCGGACATAAGGAACCTCCTTCGAGTATCGCTGTCTCCCGTCACCCTTCGATAGGACCGTCTTGTTGCAGGAAAACAAGCCCAGGACTCCCACTGATTCAGCGATATTGGTGTGTTGCAATGATTTTATATGTTCATACGGGGAAAATATGTGCTGTGTGTTTAATATCCAAACGTTACTTAAAATGTTATGATGCTATTGACTTGTATAACCATATAACAATTACAGCACAGAAACAGGCCATCTCTTGCCTTCTAGTCCGTGCCGAATGCTACTCTCACCTAGTCCCACCAACCTGCACTCAGCCCATAACCCTTCATTCCTTTCCTGTCCATATACCTATCCAATTTAACTTTAAATGATAATACCGAACCTGCCTCTACCACTTCTACTGGAAGCTCGTTCAACACTTACTTCAAGCTCCCCTGATAATTGACTTATCGCTATAGTCATGCGAGGAAAATATGCGCTGTGTGTTTAATATTAAATTCGTTAGATAAACCCTTATAGAAACGAAATAGTGTATTAACCACTTATCACCTATATTGCGTTCGTGATTAACACCCCCCCCGACAGAATCGCCAAAATCGATTTGTAGAAAAAAAATTGGCACGTACACGCATGCGCACTGGCACCCGTGCAAGGCTTCATGGTCATTGTAGTCTTTCTCAGGGTAAACCCAATGTATTTGACTGCTACTCTTGTCCATTGGCAACCCTACCACCACACCCCGCCGTCGGCCGGTCCGCAAGAATATTGTCAATATGAAACTGGTCCGCAGTGCGAGAAAGGTTGGGGACCCCTGAACTATCCCACTGTTATTTATCAAATACCCAATTAAACATGGAGATTGTTCCCACACAGTTTTCATGTTCTTCCACCTTCAGCCCACTTATATGCTTACCTAAGAGCCTCTTGAACATGTCTGTTGTATTTGCCTCCATCACCACCCCAGCCAGCACATTCCAGGAAGCCTCCACTCTGAGTTTCAAAAGCACTTACCTGGTCACAACTACATATGTATTAAATAAAAGTATGCACACAGGAGATAGAGATGGGTTTTTAACTAGCGTGTTCATATTGCAATGAGAGAGAGAGTGAGAGAGGAATGTGCCTGCACAGACAACAGATTGTGCTAAGGTAGGGGGAGGGGGTCATTGCTCTGAAAGAAATAGAGCCATGCGTTCTTCCTCTTTAGATTAATGCAACGTAGAACTGTATATGTACAAAACATTCAATTTCCTTTTCATAAACCTATATTCCAAATAAGTATACTTTCACAATAACAGTACATAACTAGCTTCACAGTTCTAAAGGTTAAGTCTTATGGGTAGCGCTGTTTCTTTCAGGATGGTGCCTCTAGTCCTGTGGAGTAGCGTCAGGTTTGGCAGTGTCTTGTCAACAATAACATTCTCGTCGCACCTCTGAGACTGTGGAGTAGCGTCAGGTTTGGCAGGAGTTTTGGCTGAGATAACGTTCTTGGTTTCCGGTGTTGCATTGCTGTCAGTGACATGATCATTACTGAGAGGGAGGTCCGGTGGATGTAATGTGTCTGTCCTGTAATGAGTCAACTGGGGTGTGTTATTCAGCTGAGCATCCAGTATCTGATCCGCATGGCATCTCCATATCTGATCAGCAACATCCACTGTGTACGTCAGTTCTTGTAGCTATCCTACTGGGTATCCACTTGTCTTCTCAGTAACCATGCGCTAAGGCTTCCTGTCCAATCGCTAAGCTCCTTGCTGCTTCACTTGGCAACTGGCGGATCTATTTATTCTGCACTTCCCTCGCAGAGCTGATTTCAAGAGGTTTATGCAAGATCTCAAGATCCCTGCTGCTGATATCCTTACAGGTGTTTGATTTGTTGTCTCATGAACAGAGTTCTGATGCACAAAATGGAAGTTGTCCACCTTGTGCTGCAGAGGAATGTTCTCCTTGTCCATAGCTTTAACGGACTTTTTGAAGGTTTGGATAAATTTTTCAGCCAACTCATTTATTCCTGAGTGGTGAGGAGCTGACTTGAAATGTCTGATGGCATTTTTCTTCATAAGCAGCCGGAATTCTTCTGACGTGTATTGTGGTCCGTTGTCACTCATACTTTGTTCAGGTAAGACGTTTCTGACGAAGAGAGAATGGTGACAGTCTTTGCATTCATTGGTACAACCTCCAGCCACTCCAAGTGAGCACCCACAGCAATCAAAACAGGGAGTCCATGAATGGCGCAGTAAAGTCAATATGTACTCTTTGCCATGGTGACTATGGTGGTTCCCATGGGTGTAACGGTGCCTGTGGGGGGGGGGTGCATTTTGAAGTGTTCTGGCATCCTGAACAGTTCAATCTGTTTGTCTATTCCTGGCCAGTACACGTAGCTGTGGGTGAAACTCTTCACCCAGGTGTCCTTCATGCAGATTCTGTAACACTCTGTGCGCAGTTTAGAGGGACACAACACAGAATCCATATGTTAGCATTCTTTGACAAACCGACAGTTGGTCTCGTCTCATTGAGAGCTCTGGAAACATAGGGTTACCATGAGCTGGCCATCCTTGCATGGTGATTTCATAGTTGTTTGACAACGCCACGTCATTCCTTGATTCCCTTTGTGTTTTGGAATTTTACCGGCAACTGGGCCACCAGTGCAGTGTGGAACACTTCTGGGTCACAATATAAAGACTTTACTTCTTCAGTTGCCAATAGTGGAAGACTTGACAAGCCATCAGCGTTGCTGTGTTGCTTGGTACCCTTAAACTCTGTCATAAGAGTGGGCTCCTAGGAACAGTGCCCAACATTGTGTAACCGGGTAGTAGTCATCACTGGAATTGAAAATGGACACAAGGGGCTGGCAGTCTGTCACTGGTGTAAATTTCTGTCCGTAGAGGTAGTGGTGGATCTTCTTTATTCCCCAAACTAGACTGAAATGCTCTCGGTTGATCTGTGCATGGTTGTGTTCTGTGCTCGTCAGTGATCTTAAAGCAAATGCATTCAGGTGTTCAGATCCAATTTCATACTGTGTGACAAAATGGCTCCAATGCCATAAGGGGTTGCATCGCATGCCAGTCTGGTGGGCAGAGATGGGTCATAATGGGTGAGCAGAGCAGTTCATCAGATGTTATTAGTCTCTTTGCTTGAATGATCTTTCTGACCATTCCCACTTTGCTTCTGTCTGCAACAGTCTGTTCAATGGATGCAGCACCGTAGCAATGTTTGGGAGAAATTGGTAGGACTCGTTTACAAGGCCCAAGTATGACCTGAGTTGTGACACATTTTCTGGTTTGGGTGCCTGTAGCACTGCTTCTTGAGATTTACGTAAGCCATGCTTGTCAATGATATGTCCACAATATAAGATTTTGTTCTTGAAAAACTCACATTTCTTTCTCTCTGTGCACAGACCATACTGAGCCTGGTAAGCACTTTACCGAGGTTCTGGAGGTGCTCGTCATCAGTCTCTCCTGTCACGATGATGTCATCAGAGTAACATTCTGTTCCTGGGTTATCGTGGAGCATTGCTCTTTGCCAAATTACTGGAGCATATGCGATGCCAAAGGTGAGGCGATATGCTGTAACAATCCCTTGTGAGGAACTTCCTGCTTGACTCCTCAACCTCCATTTGCAGATAGGCTTGAGACAAGTCGATCTTTGAGAATCTCTCCCTGCCTGCCTAGGAGGCGAAAGTGTTTTCTTTTCATGGCAGGGGATCTGTACTGCATGCAGCACAGGGTTGATCCTCACTTTGAAGTCCCCACATATACGAATGGTTCCAGCCTTCCCTCCCTTGATCACGGGGACAATGTGTGTGGCCCAATCGCAGCACTCAACCTTGGAGAGAATTCCAGACGCCTCCAAGCTCTGCAGTTCAGCATCTACTTTAGAACATAGTGCATAAGGCATTGGATGCGATTTGTGGAATCTTGGTGTTGCTGTTTCATCCAGTTCAATTCTGGCCTTCATGCCTTTGAGTTTACCAATCCCCTGCTCAATCACTACCTTATTAACATTACACAGCTGTGACAGACTCCGGTTAGTGCTACCATTTGGGCTGCTGTTTCCTGTTGACGTCACACTGAGAGTTTTGATAGAGTCTAGTTGGAGTTTTCTCAACCATCCACATCCAAAAGTGTTGGCCCTCCAGTTTTCAATACGTAAAGCTCTAACTGTTGTGTTTGGCCTCCATATGTCACATGTACTTTCAGTTTGCCTTTGGGAGACACTTTTTCACCTGTGTCAGTCTTTAGCATCACTGAGGTCTTCTCTAATGGTATCTTAGAAAACAGTCTGTTGTAGACAAAGCTGACCCTGTATCCAGCTCCACTTTCAGTTTTACAACAGACATCTATTGTGATCCAGATGATTTTGTGATGCCATGCAGTTCACCTTGTCAGACTCTGTTGTCTGATTCTATTTTACATTCAGTAACTTTGTGCATTTACTTAGTTTTGTGTTGAGACTTTTCACTCAGCTGTACATTTTTGGTCTGCCTTGCACACTCTCCTTATATGACCTTGTCTCTGATATTTTCTGCGAGTTTTTCTTTGAACCAACAGTCATTTGCATCATGGGAGGATTTGCCATGTCGACAGCAGTTCTGGCTTTTTGCACCATTCAAGGATATTTTGTGCATTTCACATTCTAACCTCCTCTTCTGTAGTCTGCTACATCCTTTGCTGCAGTCTCTAACGATATTGCAATGGTTAATGCCCGTTCTAAGATTGTCTCTTTTGGACAATGCCTCTTTTGAGTGCTTGAACTATGCATGCCACATACAAGCCTGTCCCTTAATGCATCAGAAAGTTCATCTCTACAGTCATGGTACTGGGAAAGTTTGCACAGTTCTGCAATGTATTCAGAGATGGTTTCCCCTTTTGACTGGTTTCTTCTGTAAAATCTAAAGCTCTCAGCTATTACTGGTGGTTTAGGGCTCGTGATTTTGTATCATCGCGGGTCTTGCTGGTTTTGCAAGGGTTTCTAATTTGAGTAAGTGACTTGTGTTCTTGGGGCCATTAATCTAAGAAGTGTAGGCTTTCTTTTGTTTCTCCACGTTTGCGTTACAATACAGTTCCACCCTCTTGGTATACGACTCCCAGCCTTCATTAGAACTATCAAGTCTGTCAACTTTCCCAACTGAAGCCATCGCTATGTTATTTTCACTTTAAATTCAGTGCATCTATCACTGTTACTCGTGCGTTGCTTTGTTAGCATCTGTGATGGCTTTCTCGTGCTGTTTAACATTCGCTGTTTTATCCTGCATCTGTTGGTGCAGTTTGTGATATTCTCTGACATTCAGGTTCATACTCATTGCCAATTTTTTTTGTCTGTGCACAACTACATATATATTAAATAAAAGCAAGCACGCGGGAGATGGCTTTGACTGGTATATTCACATTGCAGCGAGAGAAAGAGAGATAATAATGCATATGCAGACAACAGATCCATATGTAGTGCTGGGGGGGGTGGGGGGGTGTCATTGCTCTAAAAGAAATAGATCCATACATTACAGACATTGCCTTTGAACTTGCCCTCTCTCGCCTTCTGCCCCACAGCATTGTCTGTCTGCACTGCACTTTCTATGTAGCTGTAACACTTTATTCTGCACTTTGTTATTGCTTTCCCTCAGTGTACTGTTGAAATGAAATGATCTGCATGGGTAGCATGCAAAACAGCTTTTTACTGTACTTCTGTACATGGTAAATCGATTTATTATTGGTCTAAATAATTATGCAGACTAACTAAATGTTGGGAGAATTGAATGCAAAAGCAAAGAGATTATTCTTCATCAAAAAGCTCCAGAACCTGGGTGTCTGTACCTCCCACTGCAACTGGATCCTCGACTTCCTAACAGGATGACCACAATCTGCACGGATTGGAAATAACATTTCCGCTTCACTGACAATCAACATGTGTGGACCTCAGGGTTGTGTGCTTAGCCCACTGCTGTACTCAAGTGCCATCTATAATTTTGCTGGCAGTACAGCCATTGTTGGCAGAGTCTCAGATAGTAATGAGAGAGTGTACAGGCGCGAGATATAGCAACTAGTTGAGTGGTATCGCAGCAACAATCTTGCACTCAGTATCAGTAAGACCAAATAACTGATTGTGGACTTCAGAAAGAACATATACTAGTCCCTCATAGAGGGGTCAGAAATGGAGAGAGTGAGCAATTTCAAGTTGCCGGGTGTCAATATTTCTGAGGATCTGCACCCAACATATTGATGCGGCCACAAAGAAGGCACAACAGCGGCTGTATTTCATTAGGAGTTTGAGGTGATGTGGTATGTCATCTAAAACACTTTGCACATTTCTGTAGCTGTACCATAGAGAACATTCTAACTGGCTACCGTCCGGTGTTTTGCCGGGAGGGGTGTGGTGTGGGGCTACTGCATAGGATCGAAGTAAGCTGCAGGGAGTTGTAAAATTAGCCAGCTCCATCATGGGCCATAGCCTCTGTAGTATCCAGGATCTCTTCAAGGAGCGACACCTCAAAAAGGCAGCATCCGTCATTAAGGACCCTCATCACCCAGGTCATGCCGTCTTCTCATTGCTACCATCAAGGAGGAGGTACAGAAGCCTGAAGGCATACACTCAACGATTCAGGAACAGCTTCTTCCTCTCTGCCATCCGATTTATGAATGGACATTGAACTCTTGCCTACTACTTCTTTATTTCCATTTTTGCACTAATTTAATTTAATTTTTTATATATATATATATAAAATTTTTTTTCTCTCTATTATTATGTACTGCTGCTGCAAAGTTAACAAATTTCACAACATGCACTACTGATACCAAACCTGATTCTGATAAACACAGGAGATTCTGCAGATGCTGGAAATCCAGAGCAACACACACCGAATGCTGGTCAGGCAGCTTTCATGCTAAGACTGTTATTCAGGGCTGGAAATGAAGGGGGAAGATGCCAGAATAAGAATGGGCGAGGGGAAGGAGTACAAGCTAGAAGGTGATGGGTGAAGCCAGGTGGGTGGTGAGGGTATGAAGTAAAAAGCTTGGAGGTGATAGGTGGAAAAGGTCAAGGGGTGGAGAAGAAAGAATCTGATGGGAGAGGAGAGTTGACCATGGGGGGGGGGGGGTTGGAAGGGAAGGAAGAGGGGAACTGGGGGAGGTTACAGGCAAATTGTGCTTGAGTTATTTAGGTAATTGGTGACCGTGCAACTGGAGTACTGACAATAATCCATCCATCCTTGTATAAGGAAAACAATATTGGAGGCAATTCAGGGTGGATAGACTAGACAAACCAGGATTGAAAGGTTGTGTTATAAGGATGAAATGTTGGTCCAGCTGGGCTTACATCTACTGCGGTTTAGAATAATGGAAGGAAACTTGATTGAAATGTATCCTGAGTGGTCCTGATGGAGTGAATGTTTTCTAATGTGAGAGAATCTAGAAACACAAGTACATTGTTTAAAAGGAAGGAGTCACTCATTTAAAACAGATGAAGTATTTGGAATTACTTTCTTGAGGAGCTATGGCAACAGTATTTGAATTATTCTAGAGCATAATACATAGGAGCAGAATTAGACCAGTTTGCTCTGCTGTTTTATCGTGGCTGATTTATTATCTCTCTCAATCCCATTCTTCTGCCTTCTCCCCATAACCTTTGACACCCTGACCAATCGAGAACCTATCAACCTCTGCTTTAAATATACTTCATTGTCTTGACTTCCACAACCCTCTGTGGCAATGAATTCCACAGATTCAGCACTCTCCAGCATCCTCCTCCTCCTCATCTCTGTTCTAAATTCATGACTTTCTATTCTGAGGCTGTGCCCTCTGGTCTTAGACTCCTGCGCTATAGAAAACATTCTCTCCATGTCCACCTTCAATATTTGATAGTTTTGAGGCTGATGCAGATCGATTTTTGATGAGCAAGGGGGTGGAAGGTTATGGTGGGTAGCAGGAATATAGAGCTGAGGTTACAATCTGATCAGGTGTAGCCTTGTTGAATTGTATATGTAGCTCAAGGGGCTGAGTGATCGACTTATACCTGCAATTAACATGACCTCTTGTACAATTGGATTGCTTACAAGAGCCCAAGTGATGTACAAGTTGGAGAGCTCATTCTCAGTTACTCAACCAGTCAGCTAGGATGCTTCAGTTCAACAGAGCCTTGGTCAAAATCCTGTAGCGTACTCAAAATGCTAGAGGAACTCAGCACATCAGGCAGTATCCATGGAGAGGGATAAACAGTTGATGTTTCAGACTGAGACCCTTTATCAGGAATCTAGAGTACTACTTTCATTTCAGAAAACCACAGCTTGTTGAAGGTATTTCTCTTGGAGAAATGTACACAACATGTTCTGCAGAATCTCTTGTGTTTGTTTCTCTCTGAGATGCTGCAGTGCGGATTAATGAGAATCATACTGGGACTTGAGAAATTACATTGCACATCTTCTGTTTTTTAAATAAAAGTAATCTAATTGAGTTCCTGAAAAATTTTTAGAAGGATTTATTTGTGTAAGTATAAATATCCTATTTTCCCTGACAGTGATAATTTATCAATGAAAAGTGTTATTCAAAATGAAATTGTGGTTTGGAAATGGTGTTCTGTTCAGATGGTCCCTTGTGTGGGCTAATAGGCTGTCAGTACTCCTGAGCCTTCTCATCTCTTGGGGAATGTGTAATACAGTTCAAGATGGATGTAATTAAATTTCACCACAGTATGTGCTAGATTCCCCCGGGAGCAGTTGTATAACGTTGATCGTTAGCCCCAGCTTTCTCTGAGGGTGCTCCAGCTATGTGTTAGTTTGCTGTAGATCTTGTGAAAAGGTAAGAGACGTAGAAAACCTGCAGCACAATACAGGTCCTTCGGCCCACAAAGTTGTGCCGAACATGTCCCTGCCTTAGAAATTACTAAACTTCCCATAGCTCTCTATTTTTCTAAGCTCCATGTACCTATCTAAAAGTCTCTTAAAAGACCCTATCATATCTGCCTCGACCACCGTTGCCAGCAGCCCATTCCACGCACTCACCACTCTGAGTGAGAAAACTTACCCCTGACATCTCCTCTGTACCTACTCCCCAGCACCTTAAACCTGTGTCCTCTTGTGGCAACCATTTCAGCCCTGGGGAAAAGCCTCTGACTATCCACACGATCAGTGCCTCTCATCATCTTATATACCTCTATCAGGTCACCTCTCATCCTCCGTCGCTCCAAGAAGAAAAGGTCGAGCTCTCGCAACCTGTTTTCATAAGGCATAGAAACATAGAAAATAGGTGCAGGAGTAGGCCATTCGGCCCTTTGAGCCTGCACCGCCATTCAGTATGATCATGGCTGATCATCCAACTCAGAACCCTGTACCAGTCTTCCCCCCATACCCGCTGATCCCTTTAGCCACAAGGGCCATATCTAACTCCCTCTTAAATATAGCCAATGAACTGGCCTCTACTGTTTCCAGTGGCAGAGAATTCCACAGATTCACCACTCTGTGTGAAGAAGTTTTTCCTAATCTCGGTCCTAAAAGGCTTCCCCTTTATCCTCAAACTGTGACCCCTCATTCTGGACTTCCCCAACATCGGGAACAATCTTCTTGCATCTAGCCTGTCCAATCCCTTTAGGATTTTATACATTTCAATAAGATCCCCCCTCAATCTTCTAAATTCCAACGAATATAAGCCTAGTCGATCCAGTCTTTCATCATATGAAAGTCCTGTCATCCCAGGAATCAATCTGCTGAACCTTCTTTGTACTCCCTCTATGGCAAGGATGTCTTTCCTCAGATTAGAGGACCAAAACTGCACACAATACTCCAGGTGTTGTCTCACCAAGGCCTTGTACAACTGCAGTAGTACCTCCCTGCTCCTGTACTCGAATCCTCTCGCTATAAATGCCAGCATACCATTCGCCTTTTTCACCGCCTGCTGTATCTGCATGCCCACTTTCAAGGACTGGTGTGTAATGACACCCAGGTCTCGTTGCACCTTCCCTTTCCTTAATCGGCCACCATTCAAATAATGATCTGTTTTCACCACCAAAGTGGATAACCTCATATTTATCCACATTGAATTGCATCTGCCATGAATTTGCCCACTCACCTAACCTATCCAAGTCACCCTGCATCCTCTTAGCATCCTCCTCACAGCTAACACTGCCGCCCAGCTTCGTGTCATCCGCAAACTTGGAGATGCTGCATTTAATTCCCTCATCTAAGTCATTAATATACATTGTAAACAACTGGGGTCCCAGCACTGAGCCTTGCGGTACCCCACTAGTCACTGCCTGCCATTCTGAAAAGGTCCCGTTTATTCCCTCTCTTTGCTTCCTGTCTGCCAACCAATCCTCTATCCACATCAATACCTTACCCCCAATACAGTGTGCTTTAAGTTTGCACACTAATCTCCTGTGTGGGACCTTGTCAAAAGCCTTTTGAAAATCCAAATATACCACATCCACTGGTTCTCTCCTATCCACTCTATTAGTTACATCCTCAAAAAATTCTATGAGATTCGTCAGACATGATTTTCTTTTCACAAATCCATCTGACTTTGTCCGATGATTTCGTCGCTTTCCAAATGTGCTGTTATCACATCTTTGGTAACTGACTCTAGCATTTTCCCCACCACCGATGTTAGGCTAACTGGTCTATAATTCCCCAGTTTCTCTCTCCCTCCTTTTTTAAAAAGTGGGGTTACATTAGCCACCCTTCAATTCTGAGGAACTAGTCCAGAATCTAAAGAGTTTTGAAAAATTATCACTAATGCATCCACTATTTCTTGGGCTACTTCCTTAAGCACTCTGGGATACGGACCATCTGGCCCTGGGGATTTTTCTGCCTTTAATCCTTTCAATTTACCTATCACCTCTTCCCTACTAACAGTATTTCCCTCAGTTCCTCCATCTCACTAGACCCTCTGTCCCCTACTATTTCTGGAAGATTATTTATGTCCTCCTTAGTGAAGACAGAACCAAAGTAGTTATTCAATTGGTCCGCTATGTCCTTGCTCCTCATAATCAATTCATCCTTAAGGATGTTGCCTGGATTGAGGAAGACAAAGGTAAGGACAAAGATTTATGAGCAGAAACCTTAAGACAGGCTTGCAGATTGGATTAGTTTAATTTTTTTTACTAGCCTCTTCCCAAACCCATAAAGTACTACTATGTTTTAAATTTTATTTTATTTTGTGATACAGCGCGGAAGAGACCCTGCTGGCGCAGTGAGCTGCACTGCCCAGCAACCCCCAGTTATCCCGAGCCTGATGGCAGGACAATTTACAATGAACAATTAACCTACTAACCAGTGCATTTTTGGACTGTGGAAGGAGACCCACACCTTCCAGGAGGAGGATGTACAAACTCCGTACAGAGGAAGCTGGGATTGAACTCCAATGCACTGAGCTGTAATAGCATTATGCTAACCATGGTATTCTATCTAAAATCTCTTAGGCACAAAATGCCTTCTCAAAGACTCCCCTTCTTCACAAATATGTTCACAGGATATTTGATTCTGTCAAGGCCACGTCTCCAAGTCTGATCTTCTGTGTCCTTGGAGTTTTCACCTCATATTACCCAGAATGGTGATGCTAATTTCAGTATTGCTGTTGTGCTTAATGTAGCAGTTGTACAAAATGTTGTTTGAAATATTGTGTACAGCATGGCAGGAGAGAAAGAGAGGGTGCAGAATAGATTCACTGCCATGTTGCTTGGCGTGGAAGGCTGTAGTTGTTAGGTAGGCTGGGATTATAATGTTTAAAGTGAGGGGGTAAGATCAAAGGAGATGTGCAAGGCGAATTTTTACACAGTGGTGTGTGCCTCGGGTGATGGTGGAGACAGACATGATGGCGTTGTTCACGAGGCTCTTGGATAGGTACATGAATGTGCAGTAAATGAAAGGATATGAACAGAAGGGATTAGCTGGGTATTTGATTATTGCTTTCATTATTTTGGCCACGACGTGTATCGTTCTTTTAACTTGCTCTAAGTTCAATCTAACCCTTCCCTCCCGCATAGCCCTTCAATTTTCTTTCATCCATGTGCCTAAATGTCTCTTAAACATAATTTCTGTGCTGATGACTGTGACTCCATGGGACATTGTCAAATGCCTTTATTGCAATCCACATATATTTTATCAAATATGCCACCCTAAACACCTGAGTTAATGAGTTCACAAGGATTTTATTTTGCATGATGGGTTGGGAGGAGGAGAATCTGTGTCCTGGCAGGAGATTGGCCAGTCTGATGAGACGATTATTGAGAAGGAAATGAGGTAATAATTCGCTATTTTTGTTTTACAAGAAAATCAGCAATTCTCTGCCAGAAAGCTAGAATCCAGGAGTTGAAATTTAGCCCAGCAAAACTCCATCCTTCAGCACACTAATTTTGAAATGTATTGGGAGTAATGTTCAATATTTGCATTGGATAATTCATTGAAACTCAGTGCTTTAATTGGTGATCGTCCCATCCCGAAGTTTCTTCACATCAAGACCGTTGGAGAAACGCGCCCACTTTCTGCAGTCTTCTCGGAGACATCACTCAATCGATCACCAAGCTGTAATCGCAGGCTCTGACAGTTCTAGAAACACATTTAAGGTGAAAAACAGGTGTAAGAGAAGTTTAAAAGACATTTTTGAATAGTTCTATTTAATATTAGAGAAATGTATACCATACACATCCTGAATTTTTTTTTTTGCAGATCTGTCCGAAAACAGAAGAGTGCCCCAAAGAACGAGTGACAGTTAAAACATTAGAACCCAAAAGCCTCCCTACTCCCCCTCCCACACACAAGCACCAGCAAAACAACAACCCTCCCCCACCCACCCATTTCTGCAAAAAAGCATCAGCACCCTCCACCCACCAGCAAGCAATAACAAAGCCCGCAGTAGAGACCATAATCTGTAGTAGAACAAAAATTAATCGTTCACCTGCTAATTCGACATGTCTCTGACTCTCCCACCGCCCCCCAACCCCCAATAAGGGAAAAAGAGGTGTCTGTTTTCACAGCGAGAGAGGAGACGTAACAAAACAACTTGCTGATTTATGGTGTTAAAAGTATGTTGTGCTGCTTTTTGTTTCCTGAGTTCTGTGACCGGAGAAGTGGCAGCAATCTCTCACCCACCAATGAGAGAGAGAGAGAGAAAGCATGCTTCAGTCAGTGGCACCGGCTTAGAATCAGCCCATCCAGAGAGCTGCAGTGCCTTGCAACCCCGAAGGGTCGCTTGTCTTCTCGGCCACGTCCTTGGGATATCAAAAAGTGGCTGGTCGTGAGCCCCTGGAGCGGGCCCGACCACTGCAATGTACCGAGGTCAGGGTCTTCAGCAGGACCACATCCACCCTGAAAGGGAAAAGGAGAGGTATCAAAGGTAGAAATTAAGCAATCTAGCACCATCATGGCTCTGCCTCTGCCTTTTCGTGAGCTGTCTGGAAGATGTTGGCCGAAGTAGCGTTGCACACTGGTGCCATCTTGACCCGAAGTAGCAAATGTGTCCAGATACTCTAAATGTGTCTGAATTGGGGGGCGTGCAGTGCACAAGCTTGATCTGCAGTTTCTCACTAACACTGGGTACAAATTTTCAGAATCAGGCTTATCATCACCAGCATGTGACGTGAAATTTGTTAACTTAGCAGCAGCAGTACAAAGAAAAAGAAATAAAATAATAATAAATCTTATTCAGTATACTTTATATAATATACATATATTGAATAGATTAAAAATTATGCAAAAAACAGAAATACTATATTTTTAAAAAAAAGTAAGGTTAGTGTCCGAAGCTTCAATGTCCATTTAGGAATCGGATGGCAGAGGGGAAGAAGCTGTTCCTGAATTGCTGAGTGTGTACCTTCAGGCTTCTGTACCTCCTTCCTGATGGTAACAGTGGGAAAAGGGCATGCCCTGGGTGCTGGAGCGTCCTTAATAATGGACGCTGCCTTTCTGAGACACCACTCCCTAAAGATGTCCTGGGTACTTTGTAGGCTAGTGCCCAAATGGAGCTAACTAGATTTACAACCCTCTGTGGCTTCTTTCAGTCCTGTGCAGTAGCCCTCACCCCCCATACCAGACAGTGATACAGCCTGTCAGAATGCTCTCCACACTACATCTATAGAAGTTTTTGAGTGTATTGTTAACATACCAAATCTCTTCAAGCTCCTAATAAACTATACTGGTTTTCTTGCCACCTTTATAACTGCATCAATATGTTGGGACCAGGTTAGATCCTTAGAGATCTTGACACCCAGGAGCTTGAAACTGCTCACTCTCTCCACTTCTGATCCCTCAATGAGGATTGGTATGTGTTCCTTCGTCTCACCCTTCCTGAAGTCCACAATCAGCTCTTTTGTCTTACTGATGTTGAGTGCCTAGTTGTTGCTGTGACACCATTCCACTAGTTGGCATATCTCAGTCCTGTACGCCCTCTCGTCACCACTTGAGATGCTACCAACAATGGTTGTATCATCAGCAAATTTATAGATGGTATTTGAGCTATGCCTAGCCCCACAGTTGTGGGTATATAGAGGGTAGAGCAGTGGGTTAAGCACACACCCTTGAGGTGTGCCAGTGTTGATCATCAGCGAGGAGGATATGTTATCACCAATTCCCATAAATTGTGGTCTTCCTGTTAGGAAGTTGAGGATCCAATTGCAGAGGGAGGTACAGAGGCCCAGGTTCTGCAACTTCTTAATCAGGATTGTGGGAATGATGGTATTAAATGCTGAACAACATTCTGACATAGGTCCTGCATGAAAATTTATTCATATTCCCACCAGAGATTATTCATGCGACAGAAGAAATAAGGTTAACAACAATGCTCATTCTTAATAAAAAAAATGTTTACAATTAAAGTAATTGCACCCAGAAGTGATTGTGTTCCCCTTGTAGTAAGTATAGGAGGTACCTAATAAAGTGGCCACTAAGTGTATGTCCAGTACAAAGAAGAGTCATGGTATGTTCACTGAAGGCTTGCCCTTTAAGTAACCTGTGTCCTGTTGACTGCAGGGTTCCCCTCTTGGTTTCTGCCCCTCTCCCTTCTTTTTGATCTGTATAGTAATTAACCATTCCTGAATTATATCCCTTCATTCAATTATACATCTTTGTCTTATTTGTTATTAGCTCTGTTCCTCCTTTCTCAAACTGAGCCACCCGTGATCCAGTATTCCACATCACCGGAGTCATTGCAAACCACTCTCCTGTAGTGGTAAAGCCCTTTAACCCCTCCCCTCCCGAATTGTTCAGTCTCCTAATTCCTGTGTCCACTGGTATGCGTGGAAAACAGAGAACCAGAATTCAGTTAATATTCTATTCTGGTTAACTATCTGTTGTTCCAAGCATAACATTTCCCCGCAGTTTCTCTGACCTTTTGCAATCTGCATGTTTTAACTGTATACAGGAACCCAACAGGTCAGGCAACATCTGTGGATAGGAAGGTCAAGTTAACACTTCATATAGACAGATACTTTATTGATCCCAAAGGAAATTACAGTGTCACAGTAGCATTGTAAGTGCACAGATATAAATATTAGAAAAATAGAAAAAAAGTTACCACAAACAGTCTAACAGGAGGGGGGATCATCACTTCCCCGGCTGTAGGTTGACTCATTATAGAGCCTAGTGGCCAAGGGTAAGAATGACCTCATTTCGCGCTCTTTGGAGCAGGACAGTTGTCTTAGTCTATTACTAAAAGTGCTCCTCTGCTCAGCCAAGGTGGCATGCAGAGGGGAGAAACATTGTCCAGAATTGCCAGGATTTTCCATAGGGTCCTTTGTTCTACCATGGCCTTAAGTGTGTCCAGTTGGACTCCTACTACAGAGCCCTATAACTGCTCCTATACCTGCACCGGGCACCGTGAGAGGAAAAGGTTAGTTTTAAGTTGTAGAGAAGGTAGGAGTGCTGGGGAGGTACTGTATAGGCAAACTGAAGGTAGGAGAGTAGAGACCAAAGAGGTTGCAAATGAATACTTGCATCTATATTCATCAAAAACGATATATACAGTTGGAGAATTTGGGGAGGACAGTGACGTTCTAGAACATGTTATGAGAAAGGAAGTGTTGGATTTTTCAGCTGACTTAAACATAGGAGAGTACAGCAATACAGGCCCTTTGGCCCACAATGTTGTGCTGATCTTTTTACCTACTCTAAAACCAATCCAATTCTCCCTTTTATATAGCCCTTTATTTCCCTTAGATCCATGTGCCTATCAATGGCATTGTCTGTTGAACGGTTGGGATGGTACACGAACTGCAGGGGGTCCAGTGAGGGGGGCAGCAGGGTCTTGATGTGTCTCATGACGAGCCTCTCGAAACATTTTATGATGATGGATGTGAGTGCAGGACACTGAAGACTTCTTTGGCACTGGGACGATGGTGGCGGCCTTGAAGCACATTGGAACGACAGCCCTGCTCAGGGAGATGTTGAAGATGTCAGTGAGAATCTCTGCTAGCTGGTCTGCACGTCCTCTAAACCCTCTGCTAGGAATATTGTCTGGTCCAGCAGCCTTCCGTGGGTTGACCCTGCTCAGGGTTCTCCTCACATCAGCCATGGTAAGACACAGCACCTGGTCGTTTGGAGGAGGGGTGGTCTTCCTCGCCGCCACATCGTTTAAACCAGTACATAGTTTGAGCAGTGAGGTAGTTACCTCTAAGTTGCAGGAGGCAGATACCTGGGTGACTGTCAGGAGAGGGAAAGGAAATGGGCAGCCCTACCGCTGTTCCCATCAATAATAAGTTAACCATTTTGGATACTATGGGGGGGTGGGGGCAACCTACCATTGGTGGAGATGCAGCGGCCAGGTCTCTTGCACTGAGTGTAGCGCTGTGGTTTAAAAGGGAAGAAGCAGACTGCAGTAGTGATAGGGGTGCTTTAGTTAGAGGAGTAGACATGAAATTCAGTGGATGTGATAGAGACGAACAGATGATATGTTGCCTCCCAGGTGCTAGGATCAGGGATGTTTGGACTGGGTCCACAGCATTCTAAAACGGGAGAGTGAGTAACCAGAAGTCTTGGTACTTATTGGCACCAATGACATAGGTAGGAAAAGGGAGGAGGTCCTGAGGAGATTATTTAGGGAGTTGGGTATAGAGATGAAAAGCAGGACCTCTCTGGATTGCTGCCTGCGCCACGTGCCAGTGAGGGTAAGAATAGGATGATTTGGCAGATGAATGTGTGGCTGAGGAATTGATACAGGGGACAGGACTTCAGCTTTCTAGATCATTGGGATCTTTTCAGGGGAAGGGACGGCTTACACCTGAACCCAAGGGGGATTAGTATTTGTATGTGTGCGTGTTGGGGGGGGGCGGCGGATTTGCTGGAACTGTTGGGAAAGGTTTAAAGCAATTTAAGGATAAGAAACAGAGTGATGGGGCTGAGGATGAGGCAGCTGGTATACAAGCAGAGGCCGTGTGTAGTGAGACTGTCAGGAAGGACAGGAGATTAATAGGGTAAAATTGCTGTCAGTGGGAGCAGTTGCAGTGTAATGGGACATAATCAAAAAGGAAAGTGTATTGTCATGCACTTTAGTAGAAGGAATAAATGCACAGGTAATTTTCTTTCTTTTCAAATCTTTTTATTGTTATACAAAAGAAATAACTCGAGTACATTGAAGTAACAAGACTTACAATGTCTCAAAAAAGACATTATCTTAAAGATTGAAAATAAATTTGTGATAACAAAAAAAACCTACTAAGCAGAAAAAGTGAGGAAAAAACTCATTAGGTGTACAACCCCGGAGCCATTCGTCATACAAAAAGCTTCTAAAAATAAACATCAAACCACCAGCAAGAAAAAATATACCAAAAAATTTACAGTTAGATCGTGGAAAAAAATCTATCAGTTAGCTCAAATGATAATAACGAGCAAATGAGCCCCAACTTTTCTCAAAATCAAATAAAGGTTCAAAGGTTCGACTTCTAATTTTCTCCAAACACATAGCATCACTTGAGAGAACCATTGTGGCAAAGTAGGAGCTGATGTATCCTTCCACTTCAACAAAATGGCCCTCCTAGCTATCAATGTAACAAATGCAATGAATATTTTGAGGAATTATTCCAGAAAGCACAGTTAATTTATTAGGTTGTAAATTATTTTTCAGTGCTTTTCTAAATGGGGAGAAGACTAAAAAGTCAGAGGTGTAAAGGGACTTGGGAGTCCCTGTGCCGAGGCGTTATAAATACTGGTAAAGCCTTACTTTGGAGTATTGTGAGCAGTTTTGAACACCTTGTTTAAGAAAGGATGTGCTGACATTGGAGAGGATTCAGAGGAGAATCATGAGAACGATTCTGGGAATCAAAGGGTCATGATTTGAAGCATTTCATGGCTGCACTGGCTGGAGTTTAGAATGAGGGGGATCTCACGGAACCCTAACAAATATTGAAAGGCCTAGATAGAGTGGATGTGAAGAGGGTGCTTTGTATAGTGGTGGAGTCTAGAACCAGAGGGCACAGCCTCAGAATAGAGGGACATCCATTTTGAAGACAGATGAGGAGGAATTTCTTTCACCAGAGGGTGGTGAATCTGTGGAATTTGTTGCCACAGGCGGCTGTGGAGGCCAGATCATTGGGTGTATTTAAGGTAGAGATTGATAAGTTCTTGATTAGTGAGGGCATGGAAGATTATGGGGAGAAGGCTAGAGAATGAGTTTGAGAGGGAAAGAATCAGCCATCATGAAATGGTCGTGCAGACTCGTCACCTGAATGGCCTAATTCTGCTCGTATGTCTTGTGTTCTTATGGATAAGGTGGATAAATCCCCAGGGCCTGATGAGATGTATCCCAGGCTGCTGTGAGAGGTCAGGGAGGAGATTGTTAGGGTACAGAAACAGATCTGAACATCTTCTCTGGCCCCTGAGGTGCTCGATGACTGGGGGACAGCAAATGCCGTACCTTATTCAGGAAGAGCAAGGATAAGCCTTCACCTTTGGCTGGGTTAAACTCCACCTGCTATTTCTCCCCCCATATCTGCAACTGATCTATATCCCATTGTGTTCTTTGCCAATCATCTACACCACCGACGTTCATATCTGTGCTGTTGATGGGAGGATAGCTGTAGGCTACAGAGTGACATTGTTCATTTGGTTGGAGCAATGGCAGACTAAACTTAATCCTGATAGGTGTGAGGTTATGCAGTTTGGTAGGACAAACACAATGAAAAGTGGGATGCTGAGGAGTAGGGAATAAAGGGACCTTGGTGCACAAGTCCAAGGGTATTTGAAGGAGCAGCACAGATAAGGTTGTGAAGAAGACGTGGAATATTTGCCTTCATTAACCTGGGCATAGAAAATGAAGCATGGGGGTTATAGGTCAGCTTTATAAAATGTCGGATAGGGTACTGTATCCTGTTCTGATCACCACACCGTAGCAAGGAAGTGGTTGCACTGGAGAGGCTGTGAGGGAAAAAGTGCTGTGGTGAGAGCAGGGGAGCGGAATGGGTATGCTGGGCTTCACCGCAGTACACGACCAAGTTGCACTGGCCATCCATTTAGAGGTGCTGTAAGTGAAGCTAGGAAAGGGATGCTGTACACTGTGCAATGGTTTTAACTTTAATTCTCCCAAACTAATTTTTAATTTATAGGGATTTTTGTGAATGTGGCTTGTAGAACAGTACAGGAACAGGCCCTTCAGCCCAACAGTATCTGTGCCAACCATAACACAAATCCAAACTAATCTCATTTGTCCATATCCTTCATGAGCAACTGAATCAGAATCACGGCATATGTCGTGAAATTTGTTGTTATGCAGCAACAGTATACTGCAGTACCTAATAAAATCTATAACTTACTATGTATGAGCAGAAATATACATACATTAAATAATGCAAACAGAGAGCAAAAATATTGAGGTAGTGTACGTGGATTCATTGTCCATTCAGAAATCTGATGGAGGAGGGAAAGAAGCTGTTCCTGAAACATTGAGAGCGTATCTTCAGGCTCCAGTTCCACCTCCTTGATGGTAGGCATGGGAAGGGGGGATGATGGGGATCCCGAATGATAGATGCCGCCTTTTTGAAGCATTGTCCTTTGAAGGTGTCCTCGACGCTGGGGAGACCAGTGCCCATGATGGAGTTGGCCGAGTCTCCAACTGTCTGCAGCTTTTTCTGATCCTGTGCAGTGCCCTCTCCCTCACCATACCAGACAGTGATGTAACCAATTAGAATGCTCTCCATGATACATTTGTAGAAATTTGCGAGTGTTATTGATGCCATACTAAAACTCCTAATGAAATATAGCTGCTGTTTTGCCTTCTTTATAATTGCATCGATATATTGGGCCCAGGAGAGATCTTCAGAGATGCTGACACCCAGGAACTTGAAACTGCTCACCCTTTCCACTGCTGATCCCTCGATGAGGATTGGTGTGAGTTCCTTCAACTTTTCTGTTCTGAAGTCCACAACCAATTTCTTGGTCTTACTGATATTGAGTGCAAGGTTATTGTTGTGACACTACTCAGCCAGCTGATCTATCTCCTGTACGCTTCCACATCATCATCTGAGATTCTGCCAACATTATATAGTTATTTTGTGGTACAACTTGCAATCTGTCTGGCAAGATTATTAACCAATTTCATCTTTGCTCGATACCAGATGAACACAAAAGATTTCCTTATGTTACAAAATGTTTTAACAGTTTCATGTATCATGACCTTGGAATACAGACTAAATAGCACTTTATTTTGTTGAGTAATCATTTAACCACGATATTCATTACCTTAGGCTCAGGAAAATTAAAAGATTTTTGACATGTTTATTTCTACACAAACAACCAACAGGATCTCAGTAGTCTAGTTAAGGAAATGTCACAGGGACAGTTCACTGGACAGAAGTTCGCAGGTGATGCACAGGTCTCTGTGCACCACCGACAGTTCTGAAATGTGACCTCGCATATGTAATTGACAGTAGTTAAGGAAAAATAGAAAAACACTGCATAAAGCGAAAAGTGAAGATCTCGACGTGTATTGAAAGAGTGAATTCTTCAGCATTGAAGTGAACACATGTTGTTTAAAGGTATTCTGATCATGAAGCAAGCAAAGGTCTATCATGACAAACTGAAGATTGAAGGTAATTGTGAATATTTGGCAGGCTAGTAGCAGAAATTTAAGCAAAGGCATGGCATTACATTTAAAGCATCTGCTGATCGCGAAGCAGCCGAGGAAATTCATTGAGTTTGCCAAGATCATTGCTGATGAAAATCTATCACACTGAATGGCTTCTTCAGTATACCTGTATATGTGTGATGAACAAGTGTAAGATAAAGACTGCTCACCAGTAGCACATAAATTCAGTGTCGGAAATTATGCCAATCCTAAGCTATCTCATTATATATTCCAAACTTCAAAATCTGAAAGATTTCCAGCACGCATTTTGAATGAGGGGTACTCAACCTGTAATGATAATAATAATCAGAAAATATCGAGACATAAGATGAAGAGTCTTTGAAAGTGAGTCTGCAGTTTAGTGCTGGATGAGTGGTTTCAGAGCCTGATGGTTGAGGGCTAATAACTTTTCCTGTATCTGCTAGTGTGGGTCCTCTTTCCTAAAGACAGCAGCAAAAAGAGAGAGTGTCCTGGTTGGAGCGGGTCCTTAATAATGGATGCTGCTTTCCTGCAGCAGCACTCCATGTAGACATGCTCAGTGGTGGGGAAGGATTTACATGTATGCTGTGATGTCTGTAATCTCAGTGTTCCTTGATTAGAGAGGGAAACATCAGTTCCGACAACCTCCTGCCTGACTCAATTTCTGAAACAACAATATGTGCTGATGGCCTGTGAGTGTGTGGCCATTGTGGAAAGATGGGAAGAGAGATTGTGAATAGAGAATTCTTGGGCTATCCTGTGAGGGTGAACAATGAGTTAATTTCTCTTGGTGATGCATACAGAATGATGACGTGACCTGCAGAGTACAAATGATCCCATGCGATATAAAGTATGGCTGAGAGCACTGGATATAACAGAAGCTAAGAAACTAGATATAGATCATATCCTGTCTGTGGTTCAAAGGCACACGTTCTCTGGCCAAGTTAGATCTTAAGACCATAAGACATAGGAGCAGAATTAGGTTGATCCCAGATCCCATTCAACCCCATACACCTGTCCTCTCACCATATCCCTTGATGCCCCGACTGAACAGGAATCTATCAACTTCCGCTTTGAATATACCCACAGACTTGGCCTCCACTACAGTCTATGGCAAAGCATTCCACAGATTCACTACTCTCTGGCTAAAAGAAAATCCTCCTTACCTCTGTTCTAAAGGGCACCCCTCAATTCTGCGGCTGTACCCTCTAGTTCTGGAAACCCCACCACAGGAAACATCCTCTCCACATCCACCCTATCTAGTCCTTTCAAAATTCGGTAGGTTTCAATGAGATTCCCCCCCCCACGTTCTACTAAATTCCAGTGAGTTCAGGCCCAAAGCTGCCAAACGCTCCTCATATGTTAACCCCTTCATTCCCAAAATTATCCTTGTGAACCTCCCCTGGACACGCTCCAATGACAACACATCCTTTCTGAGATATGGGGCCCAAAACAGTTGACAATACTCCAGTTGCGGCCTGGCTAGTGCCTTATAAAGGCTCAACATTATCTCCTTGCTTTTATATTCTATTCCCCTTGAAATAAATGCCAACATTGCATTTGCCTTCTTTACCACTGACTCAACCTGTAAATTAACTTTCTGGCAGTCCCTCTGCACCCCTGATGCTTGAAGCTTTCGCTGTTAAGATAATAGTCTGCACTATCGTTCCTTTAACCAAAATACATTATCGTTCATTTCCCAACACTACTCCATCTGCCACTTTTTTGCCCATTCTTCCAATTTTTTCAAGTCCTGCCGAAATTGCGTTGCTTCCACAGCACTACCAACTCCTCCACCTATCTTCGAATCATCTGCAAACTTTGCAACAAAACCATCGATTCCATTATCCAAATCACTGACAAACAATGTGAAAAGTAGCAGTCCCAATACTGACCCCTGAGGATCACCACTAGTCACTGATAGTCAACTAGAAAATGCCCCCGTTATTCCCACTCGCTGCCTCCTACCTGTCAGCAATTCCTCTATCCATGCCAGTATCTTGGTAAGCAGCTTCATGTATGGCACTTTATCAAATGCCTTCTGAAAATACAAGTAAATGACATCCACTGCCTCTCCTTTGTCCACCCTGCTTGTTACTTTCTGGAAGAACTCTAACAGATTTGTTGGCAATATTTCCCTTTACAGAAGCCATGCTAACTCTGGCTTATTTTATCATTGATCTCCAAGTATCCCAAAACCTCATCCTTAATAATGGACTCCAACACTATCCCAACCACTGAGGTTAGGCTAACTGGCCTAAAATTTCTTTTCTTTTGCCTTCCTCCCTTAAAGAGTGGAGTGGCATTTGCAATCTTTCAGTCCTCCAAGACTGCCAGAGTCAAGCGATTCTTGAAAGATCATAACCAATATCTCTTCAGCAACCTCTCTCAGGACTCTGGATTGTAGTCCATCTGGTCCAGGTGACTTATCCAACTTCAGACCTTTGACTTTGCCGAGCACTTTTTCCCTTTGTAATAGCAATGGCACTCACTTCAGCTCCTTAACACGGACCTCTAGCACGCCATTAGGTTCATCTGTGAGTTCTTTGTCCCCCAGTACTACCTCACCAGCATCTTTTTCAGTGGTCCAATATCAACTCTCACCTCCATTTTGCTCTTTATATAATTGAAAAAACTTTTAGTATTCTGCTTTGTATTATTGACTGGTTTCCCCTTATATTTCATCTTTTCCCTTCTTGTATCTTTATTAATTACCTTTTGATGGAATTTAAAAGCTTCCCAATCCTCCAATTTCTCATTCACATTTGCAACCTTATATGTCCTTTCCTTGGATTTTATGTAGTCCTTAACTTCCTTTGTCAGCCATGGTTGCCTCCGCTGCCATTTGAGAACTACTACTTCTGTGGGACATATCTATCCTGCGCCTTGTAAACTATTCCCAGAAACTTCAGCCACGTCTGCTCTGCTGTCATCCCCACCAGCATCCTCCTCCAATCCACCTGGGCCAGCTCCTCTCTCATGCCTTTGTAATTCCCTTCAGCCCTTCCCCACCATCTTCCTTCTTACCTGGTCTCACCTATCACCTGCAAGTTTGTACCACTCACCCGCCCCCAAGCTTATTCCAGCTTCTGCCCCTTTCCTTTCCAGTCCTGATTCTGAAACAATTGTTCATTCCCTTCCAGCCTGACTTGCTGAGTTCGTCTTGCACCCATATTCCAAGACTTACTGATTAGGGTTGGTGAGTTGTGGACTTGCTATGTTGGCACCAGAAGCATGGCGACATTTGTGGGATGCCCAGCACATCTTTAAAATCATCCACGATGCACGATATACACGAAGTACAAAATACAAGAAATGTTAATGGTTTGAATTGTTTTATTATTTATGTAATTGCTTTATTCTTTTAGGTGTAAATTGAATTGCAGAATTATATAGTGGTGCAATATTGGTGATGTGCTCACATCCTAATCCCATTCCCCAGATTTGTCTATAAAGCCCTGCAGCTCCAAACATTGTGACCACATTGCACACACAAAATTTATTATAAAAATCTAGCTGACATTATGAAGGATTCTACACCCCCCCCCCCCATGGACTGTTTATCCCACTCTCACCAGGGAGGAGGCTACATAGCATCCACACCAGGACCACCAGACTCAAAAACGGTTACTTGCCCCAAACTGTAAAACAGATCAACACCTCCACCCACTAACCCACCTCTCTGCACCCCCAACCACCACTACTATATCATTGCCTGTGCTTAGCATCACCTTATGGACATAAGATAAACCTATGTATATAAGCTATCTTATGTACTTGTACATTATTGTGTGTTTTTAAAATTATTATTGTGTTCTTGTATTTTCATGCTGCATGAGATCTGTTGGCTTGATGCCATTGTCTGGTGCTCCCATGTAACTAGAAGTGATGGTAACTCCTTTCTGATTAGAAGAAGCAGGTCTTTGTCTTAAAAAAAATCCATAATGCAGTACCACAGGATTTTGGCTACTTGTTGAAGCTTGTGGGCTTCTGTCAGCCACATTGTTTACTATATGACCATAATGCATATGAGCAGAATTAGGCTATTCATCCTGCTTTGCCATTCCATCGTGGCTGATTTATTATCCCTTTCAACCCTATGCTCCTGCTTTCTCCATGTAACCTTTTATGCCCTGACTAATCAACCTTACTTTAAATATACTCCATGACCTGGCCTCCACACCTGTCCGTGGCAATAAATTCCACAGATTCATCAGCTTCTGGCTAAACTAAATGGGAGTCCCTGTATTCTGAGACTGCGCCATCTGGTCCTAAATTCCCCCATTATAGGAAACATCTTCTCCACATCCACTGCATCTAGGCCTTTCAGTATTTAGTAAGTTTCAAAGAGATCCCACCTCAAGCTTCTAAATGTCAGTGAGTACAGGCCCAGAGCCATCAAATGCTCCACTCTTACTGGCACTCTCAGGACAACAGAAAACCTTGCTGAAATTCTCCAGTAGTTTTCCTTTGTCAGTTATACCTTTCAAAACTCGGGTGAGTCACAGGAATTTGTATTTTGCTCCAGGTATTCAGTGGAGTTTATGCAACTTTGGGAAAGATTAGGCTCTACAAATTGCAAGGGTCATGGTCTGGGTGGGAGCATGAGATCAGCTAGTTTGAAGCCATACAGAGAGACTATTGACGGCTTGTGACAGGTTGCACAAGAGTCACAATAAAAGAGCAGATCTTGCATCTGCTTGGCTCTCAGATACTCAAAGGAATTTGTGTGCGCAAACTCTGTTGCAGCATACTTGCCTTTGTTAGTCTGGGTCTAAAGTATAAAATATCAGTAAGTCATTTTGCAGTGATGTAAATTCTTGGTTAGGGCACATATGGAGTATTATGTGCAATCCTGGTCACCCCATTTACAGGAAGGGTGTGGTGGCTTTGGAGAGGGGGTAGAAGAGGTTCACTAACATGTGTCCTGGAATAGAGAGTATTGGGTATTAGGAGAGGCTGAGGAGTGACATGATAGAGTATATAAAATTTTGAAAGGTATAGGCAGAATAGAGCCGTTTTTCACAGGTTAAAAATGTCAAATAACTGCACTATGGGCAGCCCCAAGCCCAGCTGCAAAAGGAGGATGGTTTGGCCTGGGGATAGCAACCCATCCTGTCAAAATCCAGAGTGTCCCAGACACTTACCCCCTTGCTGGTAAGGTCCAAATACTGCTTTCCTTCCTAATTGTTCATTGTGGTTGTAAGTTACATAACTTTCAGTGGCTAGTTTACTATGCACCCTAGTTCCACATTCGTGATTTTTCAGTCTCTTACTGTTTAAAAGAAAACTTGTTTTTTAAAAATTCTTTCTTCCAAGGTGGATGACCTCAAATTTTTGTTGTTCCACATTGTTGGAATGGTTATAAAATGCAAGGAATTTTACAAGCAGTACCTCTAATATCTCTTTCAAAATTTGAGGGTTCATAGTTTTTTGGCCCCATCAGCTTTCAGTGCTGATGTCTGAAGTGAGCTGTTCATTCAATTCAGAGCCTATACTTTGCCATTGTCACCATGAAGTTGTCTGCGTATTTTGTGAAGTCATTTACAATGGCCAATTAACCTATCAACTGGTACGTCTTTGGACTGTGGGAGGAAACCAGAGCACTCGGAGGAAACCCACGCAGTCACAGGAAGAATGTACCAACTCCTTATAGGCAGTGGCAGGAATACCCTCTGGTTCAAGAGCCTGATGGCTGAGGGGTGACAACTTTCCTGAACCTGGTGGTGTGGTCCTGTGGGTCCTGAGGCTCCTGTCAATGATGTCATGATCACAATATCATGGGCCATAAGGACTGTGCCATGCTGTAATGTTCTATGTTTATTACTCACTTAACCACCAGCTATTAACTCTCATTCTACAACACTGAATCCAGAATAAAATGTTTCCTCATGTATTCTCAACATGATGATGTAGAAAACAATCCTTTATACACCTGCTGCTTCGCTCTCAATGAGTTCAGTGCCTTTTATGCATACTTTCAGAATCAGGTTTATTATCACTGCCATGTGTTGTGAAGTGTATTATTTTGAGTCAGCAGTATAGTACAAGGCATAAAATATTGCTATAGGTTACAATAAAAAAAATTGAAAGAAGAATAGTGAAGTAGTTTTCATGACCGTTCAGAAATCTGATACTAGAAGTGAAGAAGCTGTTTCTAAAACATTTAGTGCAGTTTTCAGGCTCCTGCCCCCTTCCTGATGGTAGTAATGAGGAGGGAGCATGTCATGGGTGGTGAGGATCCTTAATGATAGATATTGCCTTCTTGAGGCATTGCCTTTTGAAGATGTCCTTGTAGGTGGGGAGGCTTGTGCCCATGATGGAGCTGACTGAGGCTACAACCCTCTGCAACCTGTTCCGCCTTTGTGATTGTATCAGTATGTTGGGCCCAGGATAGATCCTCTGTGATGTTGACACCCAGGAAATTGAAGTTGGTCACCCTTTCCACCGCTGACCCTTCAATCAGGATTGGTGTGTGGTCTCCAACTTCCCCTTCTTGAAGTCCACAATCAGTTCTTTGATCCAGCTGATCTGTGTCACTCCTGTATGCTACTTTGTCCCATCTGAGATTCTGTTAACAGTGTTGTCGCTGATGATTTTACCAATTGTCTTTGAGCTGCACCTAGCAACACAGTCATGACGGTAGTAGGTAGAGCAATGGTATCCTTGAGGTACTTCAGTGTTGATTGTCAGTGAGGAGCAGACGTTATTTCTGATTTTCACTGGCTGTGGTCTCCTGACAAGGAAGTCAAAAATGCTGTTACAGTGGGAGGTGCAGAAGGCTGTGTTTTGAACCTTGTTTATGAATACTGAGGGGTTGGAGGTGTTGAATGTTGAGCTGTAATCAATAAACAGCAGTCTGGTGTAGGTATTCCTGTTGTCCAGGTGATCCAAGGCTGAATGGGGCACTAATGAAACTGTGTCGGCTGTAGACCTGTTCTGTTGCAGCAGGTCCAGGTCCTTGCTGAGACAGGAGTTAATTTTAACTTTGACCAACTTCTCAAAGCACTTCGTCATACTACTGCGAGTTAGTTGTTGAGGCAGCTCACCCTGCTCTTCCTGGGCACCATTATGACTGGTACCCTTTTGAAGCAGGTAGGAATCTTCAACTGCAGCAGAGATACTGAAGACGTTCTTGAACACTCCAGCTAGTTGGTTGCCACAAATTTTCAGATCCTGCCGGGTACTAGAAATGAGCTTTCAAATAGAGAATAACACTACATCTGTCTGAATCCCCACAGCATCGGCACCATCAGCAAGCACTTAAGTGTGAGCAAAGCAACAGCAAAAACACAGACTTGCAGTTACCCCAAAGACTACGAGTTACACCCGGCATTCGACATACCACAGATTCTCTCTCTCCATAATAAAGGAGAAAAGGATATCTCCATTTTTCCAGCGAGCAGGGAGTCATAACAAACAACTTGCTGGTTTACGATGTGAAGAAGTCCATTGCATCGCTTTTATCAAGCTCTGTACCCGAAGGTTGCAAATATTCCAGGTCTTCAGGTCCACAGCAGATATCCTGACTCCCCCAACAACACATGGGTCTCCTGTCGTGCCAGTGACCCTCGATCCACCCGTCTCCAGAGCCCTGAGATCTTCGGCTTCCGAATTCGAACCAGGCTCTCAAACCGGACCCTTGGCGTGTCCTGAAACCTCGAGGCCGGGTCCCATTCCCACCAAGAACCAAAGTCAGCGTGTGACTCCTGGTCAGGGTCTTCAAAAGAACCCTGAAAGGGAAAAATAAAGATATTAAAGATGGAAATGCAGCTGTTTCCAAAGATACAAGCAAAGGAGTCGCTGTTTAGTGCCATCGTCACTCCGCCTCCATCTCCCAAAGGGCCCATTTTAATGAAACAGTCTAATGTGCATAAGTTGGAACTCATGGTTTCCATTTCGCCGATCCTCCATTAGTTTTTCCCAGACTTCATTGACTCCTGGCCCCACTCCAAGTCCACTCTGTTCTGGTGTCTACAACCTCTCCTTTTTGGCATCTTCTCTCTCCATTTTCTGCCGAACAAAAGAGGCAGGTCACCTTGGTGTCAGGCACACAGCACGAAAGCACACTGCCCTCACTGGACGGCTCACATTCCAAAGCACCCGATACCTCTAACCATAACCCAAACACTGCTTCTACAGAAAGACCATTACATTAGCAGTGAAACCTTTCCCAGGGTGTTACACCAGCAAGAAAATATATCTCAGGGTAGTATATAGTAACATATATACTTTGATAATAAGGTTACTTTGACTTTTGATTGGTTGTGTACCTGGTCCTTGAGTTCTGGCAATATCTTTGTAAGTCTCCCTGCACTCTTTCCAGTTTAATAGTATTTTTCTTATAGCAGGGTAACCAAAAATGAGCAAAATATTCCAAATCAGCCTCACCAACATTTTGTATCATTGCAACATAACATCTCAACTTCTGTACTTGGAGCTCTGATGGATGAAGCCCAGTATGCCAAAGCTGGCGTCACCAACTTGTCTGTGATGCCACTTTCAGGGAACTGTGTACTTGTATTCCAAGGACCTTGTGTTCAACAGCATTCCCCAGGGCCCTGTTGTTCACTGTAGAAGTCCCACCCTCATTTGTCTTCCAAAAATACGATACCTCACACTTAGCTCTGGAATGGGCCATTCCTTAGCCCACTTACCCAACTGATCAAGATACTTCTGTAAATCCTGATAGCCATCTTCACTGTCAATTACACCACCTATTTTAGTGTTATCTGCAAATTTGACTGACTATGCCATCTATTCTGATCCAAGTTATTGATATAGATGATAAATAACACTGAGCCCAGCACTAAGCCCTAGGGAACTCCACTAGTTTCTGGCCTCTAGTCTGAAAAACAGCCTACGACCATCACCATCAGTTTTTTTACCATTAAGCTGATTGTGCATCCAACTAGCCAGCTCTCCCTGGATCTTCCAGTCTAACCTTTCAGAGCAGCCTACCATGTGGAACCTTATCGAAGGCCTTAGTGAAGTCCATATAGATCGCCCTGGCCTCATCAGCCTTCTTGCTTAATTCAAAATAACTCAAATTCATGGGAAATGATCTGCCGTGCACAAAGCCGTTTGTTTATCCATAACCATAAGCAAACCATCGCTTTCTAAGTACTCATATATCTTATCCCACTGAGAAAACTCAGTCAGCTCCATCATAGGCACTAGCCTCCCCACCATTGAGGACATCTTCAAAAGGCGATGCCTCAAAAAAGGACATCCATCATTAAGGACCCTTGCCACCCAGGACATGTCCTCTTCCCCTGCCTATCAACAGTGGGGAGGTACGGGAGCCTGAAGGCTTGTACTCCCATGTTTTAGGAACAACTTCTTCCCTTTGCCCCCTTACTATCAACAGAGGGGAGGTGCAGAAGCCTGAAGGCTTGCACTCAGTGTTTTAGGAACAGCTTCTCCCCTTCTACCATTTTCTGAATCGTCCATGAAAAATACCTCACTATTTTTGCTCTTTTCTTACACTACTTGATTTTAATTATATACTATAGTAATGATGTGTCAGTGATTATAAACGTAGTTCTGATTCACTGAATCCCCTCAAGTAACATAACTACTACATGTTAGGCTTATTGGTGTATAGTTTCTGTCCCTCCTTAAATAAAGGTGCAGCATTGGCCACCCTCCAATCCTCCTGCACCTCACCCATCTCCACTCATATGCATATACCTCAGCCAGGGATCCTGCAAATTATTCTCTAGCTTTCCACGGTGTTTTTGGTTATAATGGGCTGCCAGCGATGGTGGGGAGGCGGATACGATACGGTCTTTTAAAAGACTCCTGGACAGGTATATGGAGCTCAGAAAAATAGAGGGATATGGGTAACCCCAGGTAATTTCTCGGGTAGGGATATGTTTGGCACAGCATTGTGGGCTGAAGGGCCTGTATTGTGCTGTAGGTTTTCTATGTTTATCTGATCCGACCTGGAGATATCTCAGTCCAGATAAAAGGTCTTGACCCAAAACCCAACTGTTCATCTCCCTCCATAGATGCTGACTTCCTCCAGTTTAATGTGCTTATTTATGATATTCTCAGCAGGTGAGAGGAAAGAAGAGGTCAATCCTTATTTGCCAAATTAACAGGTTTGTCTGGAATGATTTGCTAGGGCTTGTTTCTTATAAAATTCTGCACTTTGACATCAGAATTGGTAGTCTTTGTACTGTACGACTTCCTATACTTTCTGCTTTTCACAGGAGCAATTCTTATTGACAGTGATATCTGTCATTGGATAGGTGTACAAGCTCGACTTTTCCCTTCCTGCAATTAAAACTTGGTCTGCTTCATGTGCAGTGCGCATGACTTTCTAATGCATTGTTTTCACCTAAGATGGACAAGATTACACAGGATCTTTGCAGTGAATAGTAATTCATTCTTGTGCAAAGCACAATGCTACACATGTTAAAAGAACAGCAAAGTCCCGACTCCATGGTGTGATGTCTCTTTCCACTGGACACAAATCTTGTTTAGTTTTGGGATGTGGTGTTTGTACAGTTCTAGAGCATAGACCACTACAGAACAGGAACAGGCCCAGGCCCTTTTGTTCACAACGTTGTGCCACACCAATTAAATTAGTAATCAAATGGCTAACTAAACTTATCTCTTCTGCCTACACAATGTCCATACCCTTCCATTTTCATCTTGTTTACGTGCTCATCTAAATGTCTCTTAAAAGTCTGTAATGTTTCTGCCTCTACCACCAACCCAGGCACCTACCATTCTCTGTGTGTTTTTTAAAAAAACTTTGTCCCTCACATCTCCTTTGAAATGATCCCTCTCATTTTAAATACATGCCTTCTGGTATTAGACATTTCAACCTTTGGAAAAAGAGATTGTGTGCACTAGTATCTTTCCATGGAGGCCCACTGTTGGTCGAGGTTGACCGTGGATGTTGCATCCCAGCTGACTGCATGATACACAAGCCAGGGCAGTACGATATGAAGAGCAAGCTGTTTCCCTTTGCCTGTCCACGCAGCCCGTGAACCTGAAGGAACAGCATAGACTGATACAGTTTGGCACCAGCGACGGTACAGGAGTTGCCAGACAGTGTAGAGCTGAACATAACCTTGAGGACTCCAGCGCCAGACTTTTCCTCGGAGTTTACTCACGCCATGAGCCAGTATAGACACAAGGCAGTGGAGATTTGAGATCAGGGTTTTCCTCTTGGATGAGCTGCCAACCACAGCTGATGAACCCCATCTGCTCAAAGCGACTGGTTTTAAGGCACCAGTAACACGCTTTGCCCTTTCTGTCAGTAGAAGCTGTTCTGCCAGGCTTAGTAGCTAGGTTGCGTGTGAAGGTTAGGAGCTGAACTTGGTTATCAGAGACTATTTGAGATTCACACCATTGGGAGCATTTAATAGTTGTGCAAGCTTATTCCCACCCCCCCACCCCTGTCTATGACAGCCTTAAAAAACCCTACTCCATCTATGCGGCTCATAATCTTATAAACCTCTATCAGATTTCTGCTCACCCTCCCCCACTCCAGAACAAGCAGCTCAAGTTTGTCCAACCTCTCTAATCCAGCCCCAACATCTTCCCTATTATGAGGCAACCAGATGTTTTGCTAGCTTTGCTAGTATTTGATAGGTTCGCCTCTTGTCTCTGTCCTGCTGAAAGGCTTCTGAAGGCTCTAGTTCTTTTCCTAGTTTAGAGTACACTGCATTTGTTCTGGGGTAAATAATTATACTTCTTCACCCAAAAGACTGGACTTCAAGAAGATATTGGCCTCATCTGGAGAGTATTTGGGGTTATAATTAGGGTTATAAATCCTGATGCATGGGGAACCTGAGGAGGAACTTCACTGAGAGTGTGGTGCAAGTGTGGAACGAGCTGTAATTGGAAGTGGAGGATGAAGGTTCAATTTCAACCATTAAGAGAAGGTTGGATAAGTACATGGATAGAAGGGGGATGGAGGACTATGGTCCAGGTGCAGGTCAATGGGGCTAAGCAGAGAAACAGTTCCACAGTGACTAAAATTCACAGTAAATTTATTATCAGAGTATGTATATGTCACCGTATACTATCCTGAGAATCATTTTGTTGCAGGCATTTACAGTAGATACAAAGAGACATAATAGAATTGGTGAAAAACTACATACAAAGAAAGATGGGCAAACAACCATTGTATAAGAAGACAAACTGCAATGGCCTGGATGGTAGGGGTCCTTGATGATGGATGCTGCTTTCTTCTGGCAATGGTGGGACTAGATGGGCCAAATATCCTGTTTTAGTGGTGCTTTGTTCTATGATTCTTAAGTGCTGGCCTTATCAGCGGGAGAAGATTATGAAAATTGATTATAATTTTAAAAAAAGCTCTGAGATTGGCATGTCAGCTTAGATTTTTGAGCAGTGCGGTTGGTGTGTGACTTGAACCCTCATCATTCTTTGGTGGAGCAGTGGTTTGATTTACATAGACTTTGGTAAGGTTCCACATGGGAGACTGGTTCAAAAGGTTAGGGCCCAAGGGGTTGAGCATTTTGCAAAGTTGAATCCAATATTGACTTAGCAGTAGGAGACTGAGGGTGATATAAATTGGTATGATTGTATCCCATAGGTATTGGTGGTACCGAGGTAGAGTAGAAGCTTTGTTTTGCATGCCATCTGTGCAAATCATGTAGATACACTGAGATAGTACAAATGAAAAACAATAACAGAAAACAGAATATAGTGTTACAGAGAAAGCACAGTGCAGGCAGACATTAAGGTGCAAGGACATAACAAGGTAGATTATGAGGTCAAGGGTTATTCTTAACCATTCAATAGTCTGATTATGGTGGGATAGAACTTGCCTCAGCCTGGTGGTACGTGATTTCAGGCTTTTATATCTTCTGCCCAATGGGAAATGGGAAAAGAGTGTGTCCAAGGTGGGTGCTGTATTTGATTATGCTGGCTGCTTTATTGAGGCAGTGATCTTGGAGGGCAGTATGGTGATGTCAGCTTTCCTTAGCCTCCTGAGGAAGTAGAGGTGTTGGTGAGCTTTCTTGGCCTGAACGCCAATGCAGCTGGACCAGGTCAGGATTTTGGTGATGTTCACACCTTGGAACTCGAAGCTGTCAACCTTGTTGACCTCAGCATCTTTGATGTAGACAGGAGCATGTGCACTGTCCCCTTTCCTGGAGTCAATGACCAGCTCTTTTGTTTTGCTGGCACTGAAGAAACAGTTGTTGTCATCACACCATGTCACTAAGATCTCTATCTCCTACCTGTACTCTGGCTTATCATCCCTCTACACTGGTATCACCAGCAAACCTGCTGATGGAGTTGGAGTAGAATCTGGCTACACAGTTGTGGGTGTACGGGAAGTAAGGAAGGGGCTGAGGACACAACCTGTGGGGCACCAGTATTTTGTGGCGGAGGGGTTGCTGTCTATCCTGGCTGATTGCAGTCTGTTGGTCAGGAAGTCGAGGATGCAGTTACCAAGGGTGGTATTGAGTCTCAGGTCTATGAGTTTGGAGATGAGTTTGCTTGGAAATATGGTACTGAAAGCAAGCTGTAGTTAATAAGCAGTAATCTGACATGTGTGCCTTTAATACTCCAGGGAGGAATGTAGGACTAGGGAGATGGCATCTGTTATAGACCAGTTTTAGCAGTAGGGGCATTGCAAGTGGGTAGAGGTTCTCTGGGAGGCTGGAATTGATGCATTTCATGATGATGGATGTGAGAGCCATAAGGTAGTAGTAACTAAGACACTATATTTGATTTTTTAGATGCTGGGATGATAATGAACTTTTTAAAGCAGGCTGGAACCTTGAGTTGATGTCACAGGCAGAGTGGAGACCTTTGTTGTTTATCATAAATGTGGACAAGTTGGATGTGGGAGGCAAGGTCAGTAAGTTCGTGGATGACACAAAGATTGGTGGTTTTGTTCATCGTGTGAAAGGTCCCTGCTGGTGAAATAGCCAGCAAGTGGCAGCTGGAGCTTAATCCAGACAAATGGGAGGGCATTCACATCAGGAGTACCTACGAGGCTAAGGCATTCACATTAGGAGTACCGACGAGGATAAGGCATTCACCTTGAGAGTACCGGTGAGGCTAGGGCATTCACGTTGGGAGTACCGGTGAGAATAAGGCATTCACGTTGGGAGTACCGGTGAGGCTAGGGCATTCACGTTGGGAGTACCGGTGAGGCTAGGGCATTCACATTAGGAGTACCGGTGAGGATAAGGCATTCACGTTGGGTGTACCGGTGAGGCTAGGGCATTCACGTTGGGAGTACCGGTGAGGATAAGGCATTCACGTTGGGAGTACTGGTGAGGATAAGGCATTCACATTGGGAGTTCCGGTGAGGCTAGGGCATTCATGTTGGGAGTACCGGTGAGGATAAGGCATTCACGTTGGGAGTACCGGTGAGGATAAGGCATTCACGTTGGGAGTACCGGTGAGGATAAGGCATTCACATTGGGAGTACCGGTGAGGATAAGGCATTCACATTGGGAGTACCGGTGAGGATAAGGCATTCACGTTGGGAGTACCGGTGAGGCTAGGGCATTCACGTTGGGAGTACTGGTGAGGATAAGGCATTCACGTTGGGAGTACCGGTGAGGCTAGGGCATTCACGTTGGGAATACCGGTGAGGCTAGGGCATTCATATTAGGAGTACCGGTGAGGATAAGGCATTCACGTTGGGTGTACCGGTGAGGCTAGGGCATTCACGTTGGGAGTACTGGTGAGGATAAGGCATTCACGTTGGGTGTACCGGTGAGGCTAGGGCATTCACGTTGGGAGTACCGGTGAGGATAAGGCATTCACGTTGGGAGTATCGGTGAGGATAAGGCATTCACGTTGGGAGTACCGGTGAGGATAAGGCATTCATGTTGGGAGTACCGGTGAGGCCAGGGCTTTCACGTTGGGAGTACCGGTGAGGATAAGGCATTCACGTTGGGAGTACCGGTGAGGATAAGGCATTCACGTTGGGTGTACTGGTGAGGATAAGGCATTCACGTTGGGAGTACCGGTGAGGCCAGGGCATTCACGTTGGGAGTACCGGTGAGGATAAGGCATTCACATTGGGAGTACCGGTGAGGATAAGGCATTCATGTTGGGTGTACCGGTGAGGCTAGGGCATTCACGTTGGGAGTACTGGTGAGGATAGGGCATTCACGTTGGGAGTACCAGTGAGGATAAGACATACACGTTGGGAGTACCGGTGAGGATAAGGCATTCACGTTGGGTGTACTGGTGAGGATAAGGCATTCACATTGGGAGTACCGGGGAGGCTAGGGCATTCACGTTGGGAGTACCGGTGAGGATAAGGCATTCACGTTGGGTGTACCGGTGAGGATAAGGCATTCACAGTGGGAGTACCGGGGAGGCTAGGGCATTCACGTTGGGAGTACCGGTGAGGATAAGGCATTCACGTTGGGAGTACCGGTTAGGATAAGGCATTCATGTTGGGTGTACAGGTGAGGCTAGGGCATTCACGTTGGGAGTACCGGTGAGGATAAGGCATTCACGTTGGGAGTACCGGTGAGGCTGGGGCATTCACGTTGGGTGTACTGGTGAGGATAAGGCATTCACGTTGGGAGTACCGGTGAGGCTAGGGCATTCACGTTGGGAGTACCGGTGAGGATAAGGCATTCACGTTGGGAGTACCGGTGAGGCTGGGGCATTCACGTTGGGTGTACTGGTGAGGATAAGGCATTCACGTTGGGAGTACTGGTGAGGATAAGGCATTCACGTTGGGAGTACCGGTGAGGCTAGGGCATTCACGTTGGGAGTACCGGTGAGGATAAGGCATTCACGTTGGGTGTACTGGTGAGGCTAGGGCATTCACGTTGGGAGTACCGGTGATGATAAGGCATTCACGTTGGGAGTACCGGTGAGGCCAGGGCATTCACGTTGGGAGTACCGGTGAGGATAAGGCATTCACGTTGGGAGTACCGGTGAGGATAAGGCATTCACGTTGGGAGTACCGGTGAGGATAAGGCATTCACGTTGGGAGTACCGGTGAGGATAAGGCATTCACGTTGGGTGTACTGGTGAGGCTAGGGCATTCACGTTGGGTGTACCGGTGAGGCTAGGGCATTCACGTTGGGAGTACTGGTGAGGATAAGGCATTCACGTTGGGTGTACTGGTGAGGCTAGGGCATTCACGTTGGGTGTACTGGTGAGGCTAGGGCATTCACGTTGGGAGTACCGGTGAGGATAAGGCATTCACGTTGGGAGTACCGGTGAGGATAAGGCATTCACGTTGGGAGTACCGGTGAGGCTAGTGCATTCACATTCGGAGTACCGGTGAGGATAAGGCATTCACGTTGGGTGTACTGGTGAGGATAAGGCATTCACATTGGGGAGTACTGGTGAGGATTAGGCATTCACGTTGGGAGTACCGGTGAGGTTCGGGCATTCACGTTGGGAGTACCGGTGAGGATAAGGCATTCACGTTGGGAGTACCGTTGAGGATAAGGCATTCACGTTGGGAGTACCGGTGAGGCTAGGGCATTCACGTTGGGAGTACCGGTGAGGATAAGGCGTTCACGTTGGGTATACCGGTGAGGATAAGGCATTCACGTTGGGAGTACTGGTGAGGCTAAGGAATTCACATTGGGTGTACCGGTGAGGATAAGGCATTCATGTTGGGAGTACCGGTGAGGATAAGGCATTCACGTTGGGAGTACCGGTGAGGCTAAGGCATTCACGTTGGGTGTACTGGTGAGGATAAGGCATTCAGGTTGGGTGTACTGGTGAGGCGAGGGCATTCACGTTGGGAGTACTGGTGAGGATAAGGCATTCACATTGGGAGTTCCGGTGAGGCTAGGGCATTCATGTTGGGAGTACCGGTGAGGATAAGGCATTCACGTTGGGAGTACCGGTGAGGATAAGGCATTCACGTTGGGAGTACCGGTGAGGATAAGGCATTCACATTGGGAGTACCGGTGAGGATAAGGCATTCACATTGGGAGTACCGGTGAGGATAAGGCATTCACGTTGGGAGTACCGGTGAGGCTAGGGCATTCACGTTGGGAGTACTGGTGAGGATAAGGCATTCACGTTGGGAGTACCGGTGAGGCTAGGGCATTCACGTTGGGAGTACCGGTGAGGCTAGGGCATTCACGTTGGGAGTACCGGTGAGGCTAGGGCATTCATATTAGGAGTACCGGTGAGGATAAGGCATTCACGTTGGGTGTACCGGTGAGGCTAGGGCATTCACGTTGGGAGTACTGGTGAGGATAAGGCATTCACGTTGGGTGTACCGGTGAGGCTAGGGCATTCACGTTGGGAGTACCGGTGAGGATAAGGCATTCACGTTGGGAGTATCGGTGAGGATAAGGCATTCACGTTGGGAGTACTGGTGAGTATAAGGCATTCACGTTGGGTGTACTGGTGAGGCGAGGGCATTCACGTTGGGAGTACTGGTGAGGATAAGGCATTCACGTTGGGTGAACTGGTGAGGATAAGGCATTCACGTTGGGAGTACCGGTGAGGATAAGGCATTCACGTTGGGAGTACCGGTGAGGATAAGGCATTCACGTTGGGAGTACTGGTGAGGATAAGGCATTCACGTTGGGTGTACTGGTGAGGATAAGGCATTCACGTTGGGTGTACTGGTGAGGCTAGGGCATTCACGTTGGGAGTACCGGTGAGGATAAGGCATTCACGTTGGGAGTACCGGTGAGGCTAGGGCATTCACGTTAGGTGTACTGGTGAGGATAAGGCATTCACGTTGGGAGTACTGGTGAGGATAAGGCATTCTCGTTGGGAGTACCGGTGAGCCTAGGGCATTCACGTTGGGAGTACCGGTGAGGATAAGGCATTCACGTTGGGTGTACTGGTGAGGCCAGGGCATTCACGTTGGGAGTACCGGTGAGGATAAGGCATTCACATTGGGGAGTACCGGTGAGGATAAGGCATTCACGTTGTGTGTACCGGTGAGGCTAGGGCATTCACGTTGGGAGTACTGGTGAGGATAGGGCATTCACGTTGGGTGTACCGGTGAGGCTAGGGCATTCACGTTGGGAGTACTGGTGAGGATAGGGCATTCACGTTGGGAGTACCAGTGAGGATAAGACATACACGTTGGGAGTACCGGGGAGGCTAGGGCATTCACGTTGGGAGTACCGGTGAGGATAAGGCATTCACGTTGGGTGTACTGGTGAGGATAAGGCATTCACATTGGGAGTACCGGGGAGGCTAGGGCATTCACGTTGGGAGTACCGGTGAGGATAAGGCATTCACGTTGGGTGTACCGGTGAGGATAAGGCGTTCACGTTGGGTGTACCGGTGAGGATAAGGCATTCATGTTGGGAGTACCGGTGAGGATAAGGCATTCACGTTGGGAGTACCGGTGAGGATAAGGCATTCACGTTGAGAGTACAGGTGAGGATAAGGCATTCACGTTGGGAGTACCGGGGAGGCAAGGGCATTCACGTTGGGAGTACCGGTGAGGATAAGGCATTCACATTGGGGAGTACCGGTGAGGATAAGGCATTAACGTTGGGTGTACCGGTGAGGCTAGGGCATTCACGTTGGGAGTACTGGTGAGGATAGGGCATTCACGTTGGGAGTACCGGTGAGGATAAGGCATTCACATTGGGGAGTACTGGTGAGGATTAGGCATTCACGTTGGGAGTACCGGTGAGGTTCGGGCATTCACGTTGGGAGTACCGGTGAGGATAAGGCATTCACATTGGGAGTACCGTTGAGGATAAGGCATTCACGTTGGGAGTACCGGTGAGGCTAGGGCATTCACGTTGGGAGTACCGGTGAGGATAAGGCGTTCACGTTGGGTATACCGGTGAGGATAAGACATTCACGTTGGGAGTACCGGTGAGGATAAGGCATTCACGTTGGGAGTACCGGTGAGGATAAGGCATTCACGTTGGGAGTACCGGTGAGGATAAGGCATTCACGTTGGGAGTACCGGTTAGGATAAGGCATTCACGTTGGGTGTACTGGTGAGGCTAGGGCATTCACGTTGGGAGTACCGGTGAGGATAAGGCATTCACGTTGGGTGTACTGGTGAGGCCAGGGCATTCACGTTGGGAGTACCGGTGAGGATAAGGCATTCACATTGGGGAGTACCGGTGAGGATAAGGCATTCACGTTGTGTGTACCGGTGAGGCTAGGGCATTCACGTTGGGAGTACTGGTGAGGATAGGGCATTCACGTTGGGTGTACCGGTGAGGCTAGGGCATTCACGTTGGGAGTACTGGTGAGGATAGGGCATTCACGTTGGGAGTACCAGTGAGGATAAGACATACACGTTGGGAGTACCGGGGAGGCTAGGGCATTCACGTTGGGAGTACCGGTGAGGATAAGGCATTCACGTTGGGTGTACCGGTGAGGATAAGGCATTCACATTGGGAGTACCGGGGAGGCTAGGGCATTCACGTTGGGAGTACCGGTGAGGATAAGGCATTCACGTTGGGTGTACCGGTGAGGATAAGGCGTTCACGTTGGGTGTACCGGTGAGGATAAGGCATTCATGTTGGGAGTACCGGTGAGGATAAGGCATTCACGTTGGGAGTACCGGTGAGGATAAGGCATTCACGTTGAGAGTACAGGTGAGGATAAGGCATTCACGTTGGGAGTACCGGGGAGGCAAGGGCATTCACGTTGGGAGTACCGGTGAGGATAAGGCATTCACATTGGGGAGTACCGGTGAGGATAAGGCATTAACGTTGGGTGTACCGGTGAGGCTAGGGCATTCACGTTGGGAGTACTGGTGAGGATAGGGCATTCACGTTGGGAGTACCGGTGAGGATAAGGCATTCACATTGGGGAGTACTGGTGAGGATTAGGCATTCACGTTGGGAGTACCGGTGAGGTTCGGGCATTCACGTTGGGAGTACCGGTGAGGATAAGGCATTCACATTGGGAGTACCGTTGAGGATAAGGCATTCACGTTGGGAGTACCGGTGAGGCTAGGGCATTCACGTTGGGAGTACCGGTGAGGATAAGGCGTTCACGTTGGGTATACCGGTGAGGATAAGACATTCACGTTGGGAGTACCGGTGAGGATAAGGCATTCACGTTGGGAGTACCGGTGAGGATAAGGCATTCACGTTGGGAGTACCGGTTAGGATAAGGCATTCACGTTGGGTGTACTGGTGAGGCTAGGGCATTCACGTTGGGAGTACCGGTGAGGATAAGGCATTCACGTTGGGAGTACCGTTGAGGATAAGGCATTCACGTTGGGAGTACCGGTGAGGCTAGGGCATTCACGTTGGGAGTACCGGTGAGGATAAGGCGTTCACGTTGGGTATACCGGTGAGGATAAGGCATTCACGTTGGGAGTACTGGTGAGGCTAAGGCATTCACATTGGGTGTACCGGTGAGGATAAGGCATTCATGTTGGGAGTACCGGTGAGGATAAGGCATTCACGTTGGGAGTACCGGTGAGGCTAAGGCATTCACGTTGGGTGTACTGGTGAGGATAAGGCATTCAGGTTGGGTGTACTGGTGAGGCGAGGGCATTCACGTTGGGAGTACCGGTGAGGCTAAGGCATTCACGTTGGGAGTACCGGTGAGGCTAAGGCATTCACGTTGGGAGTACCGGTGAGGATAAGGCATTCACGTTGGGTGTACTGGTGAGGCGAGGGCATTCACGTTGGGAGTACCGGTGAGGATAAGGCATTCACGTTGGGAGTACCGGTGAGGATAAGGCATTCATGTTGGGAGTACCGGTGAGGCCAGGGCTTTCACGTTGGGAGTACCGGTGAGGATAAGGCATTCACGTTGGGAGTACCGGTGAGGATAAGGCATTCACGTTGGGTGTACCGGTGAGGCCAGGGCATTCACGTTGGGAGTACCGGTGAGGCCAGGGCATTCACGTTGGGAGTACCGGTGAGGATAAGGCATTCACATTGGGAGTACCGGTGAGGATAAGGCATTCATGTTGGGTGTACCGGTGAGGCTAGGGCATTCACGTTGGGAGTACTGGTGAGGATAGGGCATTCACGTTGGGAGTACCAGTGAGGATAAGACATACACGTTGGGAGTACCGGTGAGGATAAGGCATTCACGTTGGGTGTACCGGTGAGGATAAGGCATTCACGTTGGGAGTACCGGTGAGGCTAGGGCATTCACGTTGGGAGTACCGGTGAGGATAAGGCATTCACGTTGGGTGTACCGGTGAGGATAAGGCATTCACAGTGGGAGTACCGGGGAGGCTAGGGCATTCACGTTGGGAGTACCGGTGAGGATAAGGCATTCACGTTGGGAGTACCGGTTAGGATAAGGCATTCATGTTGGGTGTACAGGTGAGGCTAGGGCATTCACGTTGGGAGTACCGGTGAGGATAAGGCATTCACGTTGGGAGTACCGGTGAGGCTGGGGCATTCACGTTGGGTGTACTGGTGAGGATAAGGCATTCACGTTGGGAGTACCGGTGAGGCTAGGGCATTCACGTTGGGAGTACCGGTGAGGATAAGGCATTCACGTTGGGAGTACCGGTGAGGCTGGGGCATTCACGTTGGGTGTACTGGTGAGGATAAGGCATTCACGTTGGGAGTACTGGTGAGGATAAGGCATTCACGTTGGGAGTACCGGTGAGGATAAGGCATTCACGTTGGGAGTACCGTTGAGGATAAGGCATTCACGTTGGGAGTACCGGTGAGGCTAGGGCATTCACGTTGGGAGTACCGGTGAGGATAAGGCGTTCACGTTGGGTATACCGGTGAGGATAAGGCATTCACGTTGGGAGTACTGGTGAGGCTAAGGCATTCACATTGGGTGTACCGGTGAGGATAAGGCATTCATGTTGGGAGTACCGGTGAGGATAAGGCATTCACGTTGGGAGTACCGGTGAGGCTAAGGCATTCACGTTGGGTGTACTGGTGAGGATAAGGCATTCAGGTTGGGTGTACTGGTGAGGCGAGGGCATTCACGTTGGGAGTACCGGTGAGGCTAAGGCATTCACGTTGGGAGTACCGGTGAGGCTAAGGCATTCACGTTGGGAGTACCGGTGAGGATAAGGCATTCACGTTGGGTGTACTGGTGAGGCGAGGGCATTCACGTTGGGAGTACCGGTGAGGATAAGGCATTCACGTTGGGAGTACCGGTGAGGATAAGGCATTCACGTTGGGAGTACCGGTGAGGATAAGGCATTCACGTTGGGTGTACTGGTGAGGCTAGGGCATTCACGTTGGGAGTACCGGTGATGATAAGGCATTCACGTTGGGAGTACCGGTGAGGATAAGGCATTCACGTTGGGAGTACCGGTGAGGATAAGGCATTCACGTTGGGAGTACCGGTGAGGATAAGGCATTCACGTTGGGAGTACCGGTGAGGATAAGGCATTCACGTTGGGTGTACTGGTGAGGCTAGGGCATTCACGTTGGGTGTACCGGTGAGGCTAGGGCATTCACGTTGGGAGTACTGGTGAGGATAAGGCATTCACGTTGGGTGTACTGGTGAGGCTAGGGCATTCACGTTGGGTGTACTGGTGAGGCTAGGGCATTCACGTTGGGAGTACCGGTGAGGATAAGGCATTCACGTTGGGAGTACCGGTGAGGATAAGGCATTCACGTTGGGAGTACCGGTGAGGCTAGTGCATTCACATTGGGAGTACCGGTGAGGATAAGGCATTCACGTTGGGTGTACTGGTGAGGATAAGGCATTCACATTGGGGAGTACTGGTGAGGATTAGGCATTCACGTTGGGAGTACCGGTGAGGTTCGGGCATTCACGTTGGGAGTACCGGTGAGGATAAGGCATTCACGTTGGGAGTACCGTTGAGGATAAGGTATTCACGTTGGGAGTACCGGTGAGGCTAGGGCATTCACGTTGGGAGTACCGGTGAGGATAAGGCGTTCACGTTGGGTATACCGGTGAGGATAAGGCATTCACGTTGGGAGTACTGGTGAGGCTAAGGAATTCACATTGGGTGTACCGGTGAGGATAAGGCATTCATGTTGGGAGTACCGGTGAGGATAAGGCATTCACGTTGGGAGTACCGGTGAGGCTAAGGCATTCACGTTGGGTGTACTGGTGAGGATAAGGCATTCAGGTTGGGTGTACTGGTGAGGCGAGGGCATTCACGTTGGGAGTACCGGTGAGGCTAAGGCATTCACGTTGGGAGTACCGGTGAGGCTAAGGCATTCATGTTGGGAGTACCGGTGAGGCTAAGGCATTCACGTTGGGAGTACCGGTGAGGATAAGGCATTCACGTTGGGTGTACTGGTGAGGCGAGGGCATTCACGTTGGGAGTACCGGTGAGGATAAGGCATTCACGTTGGGAGTACCGGTGAGGATAAGGCATTCATGTTGGGAGTACTGGTGAGGATAAGGCATTCACGTTGGGTGTACCGGTGAGGATAAGGCATTCACGTTGGGAGTACCGGTGAGGCTAGGGCATTCACGTTGGGAGTACCGGTGAGGATAAGGCATTCACGTTGGGAGTACCGGTGAGGCCAGGGCTTTCACGTTGGGAGTACCGGTGAGGATAAGGCATTCACGTTGGGAGTACCGGTGAGGATAAGGCATTCACGTTGGGTGTACTGGTGAGGATAAGGCATTCACGTTGGGAGTACCGGTGAGGCCAGGGCATTCACGTTGGGAGTACCGGTGAGGATAAGGCATTCACATTGGGAGTACCGGTGAGGATAAGGCATTCATGTTGGGTGTACCGGTGAGGCTAGGGCATTCACGTTGGGAGTACTGGTGAGGATAAGGCATTCACGTTGGGAGTACCGGTGAGGATAAGGCATTCACGTTGGGTGTACTGGTGAGGATAAGGCATTCACGTTGGGTGTACTGGTGAGGCTAGGGCATTCACGTTGGGAGTACCGGTGAGGATAAGACATTCACGTTGGGAGTACCGGTGAGGATAAGGCATTCACGTTGGGAGTACCGGTGAGGATAAGGCATTCACGTTGGGAGTACCGGTGAGGATAAGGCATTCACGTTGGGAGTACCGGTTAGGATAAGGCATTCACGTTGGGTGTACTGGTGAGGCTAGGGCATTCACGTTGGGAGTACCGGTGAGGCCAGGGCATTCACGTTGGGATTACCGGTGAGGATAAGGCTTTCACGTTGGGAGTACCGGTGAGGCTAGGGCATTCACGTTGGGTGTACTGGTGAGGATAAGGCATTCACGTTGGGAGTACTGGTGAGGATTAGGCATTCAGGTTGGGAGTACCGGTGAGGTTAGGGCATTCACGTTGGGAGTACCGGTGAGGATAAGGCATTCACGTTGGGTGTACTGGTGAGGCTAGGGCATTCACGTTGGGAGTACTGGTGAGGATAAGGCATTCACGTTGGGTGTACTGGTGAGGATAAGGCGTTCACGTTGGGTGTACCGGTGAGGATAAGGCATTCACGTTGGGAGTACCGGTGAGGATAAGGCATTCACGTTGGGAGTACCGGTGAGGATAAGGCATTCACGTTGGGAGTACCGGTGAGGCCAGGGCATTCACGTTGGGAGTACCGGTGAGGCCAGGGCATTCACGTTGGGAGTACCGGTGAGGATAAGGCATTCACATTGGGAGTACCGGTGAGGATAAGGCATTCACGTTGGGTGTACTGGTGAGGCTCGGGCATTCACGTTGGGAGTACTGATGAGGATAAGGCATTCACGTTGGGTGTACTGGTGAGTATAAGGCATTCACGTTGGGAGTACCGGTGAGGATAAGGCATTCACGTTGGGAGTACCGGTGAGGATAAGGCATTCACGTTGGGAGTACCAGTGAGGCTAGGGTATTCACGTTGGGTGTACTGGTGAGGATAAGGCATTCACATTAGGAGTACCGGTGAGGATAAGGCATTCACGTTGGGTGTACCGGTGAGGCTAGGGCATTCACGTTGGGAGTACCGGTGAGGATAAGGCATTCACGTTGGGAGTACCGGTGAGGATAAGGCGTTCACGTTGGGAGTACCGGTGAGGCTAGGGCATGCACTTTGGGAATACTGGTGAGGATAAGGCATGCACGTTGGGAGTACCGGTGAGGATAAGGCATTCACGTTGGGTGTACTGGTGAGGATAAGGCATTCACGTTGGGAGTACCGGTGAGGCCAGGGCATTCACGTTGGGAGTACCGGTGAGGATAAGGCATTCACATTGGGAGTACCGGTGAGGATAAGGCATTCATGTTGGGTGTACCGGTGAGGCTAGGGCATTCACGTTGGGAGTACCGGTGAGGATAAGGCATTCACGTTGGGTGTACTGGTGAGGATAAGGCATTCACGTTGGGAGTACCGGTGAGGATAAGACATTCACGTTGGGAGTACCGGTGAGGATAAGGCATTCACGTTGGGAGTACCGGTGAGGATAAGGCATTCACGTTGGGAGTACCGGTGAGGATAAGGCATTCACGTTGGGAGTACCGGTTAGGATAAGGCATTCACGTTGGGTGTACTGGTGAGGCTAGGGCATTCACGTTGGGAGTACCGGTGAGGATAAGGCTTTCACGTTGGGAGTACCGGTGAGGCCAGGGCATTCACGTTGGGATTACCGGTGAGGCTGGGGCATTCACGTTGGGTGTACTGGTGAGGATAAGGCATTCACGTTGGGAGTACTGGTGAGGATTAGGCATTCAGGTTGGGAGTACCGGTGAGGTTAGGGCATTCACGTTGGGAGTACCGGTGAGGATAAGGCATTCACGTTGGGTGTACTGGTGAGGCTAGGGCATTCACGTTGGGAGTACTGGTGAGGATAAGGCATTCACGTTGGGTGTACTGGTGAGGATAAGGCGTTCACGTTGGGTGTACCGGTGAGGATAAGGCATTCACGTTGGGAGTACCGGTGAGGATAAGGCATTCACGTTGGGAGTACCGGTGAGGATAAGGCATTCACGTTGGGAGTACCGGTGAGGCCAGGGCATTCACGTTGGGAGTACCGGTGAGGCCAGGGCATTCACGTTGGGAGTACCGGTGAGGATAAGGCATTCACATTGGGAGTACCGGTGAGGATAAGGCATTCACGTTGGGTGTACTGGTGAGGCTAGGGCATTCACGTTGGGAGTACTGATGAGGATAAGGCATTCACGTTGGGTGTACTGGTGAGTATAAGGCATTCACGTTGGGAGTACCGGTGAGGATAAGGCATTCACGTTGGGAGTACCGGTGAGGATAAGGCATTCACGTTGGGAGTACCAGTGAGGCTAGGGTATTCACGTTGGGTGTACTGGTGAGGATAAGGCATTCACATTAGGAGTACCGGTGAGGATAAGGCATTTACGTTGGGTGTACCGGTGAGGCTAGGGCATTCACGTTGGGAGTACCGGTGAGGATAAGGCATTCACGTTGGGAGTACCGGTGAGGATAAGGCGTTCACGTTGGGAGTACCGGTGAGGCTAGGGCATGCACTTTGGGAATACTGGTGAGGATAAGGCATGCACGTTGGGAGTACCGGTGAGGATAAGGCATTCACGTTGGGTGTACTGGTGAGGCTAGGGCATTCACGTTGGGAGTACTGGTGAGGATAAGGCATTCACGTTGGGAGTACCGGTGAGGATAAGGCATTCACGTTGGGAGTACCGGTGAGGATAAGGCATTCACGTTGGGAGTACCGGTGAGGCTAGGGCATGCACTTTGGGAGTACCGGTGAGGATAAGGCATTCACGTTGGGAGTACCGGTGAGGATAAGGCATTCACAACAGTAGGGTTTTAGGGAGTATTCAGGAACAGAGTAGATCCATCAATCCTTGAAGGTAACAATATTCTGGTGAGGATTCTGCCTGTCCACCCCTAACCCTTTTATTCAAAGGGCACAAATTGCTGGTCACTGCCATTAGATACATGAGTGTGAGCCATGGAGAAGGCAGGAAAATTTGCATATTACAGGAATCTTTTAACGAACTATATCACTCTTGACTTGCAGACTCTGCCAATTAAATGCTGATGACATTTCCCTCAGGAGATATCAATGAATAATTGTTTATAGAACACAAACTTGTTTAGCAAATAAAACAATGTCTAGGGAGTTCACCGTCAGCTCCGATTCAACTGTATAGTTTAGGATGAGATGTGTTCATTCCTTACATCCCATTAAAATGTGAGCTTGCAGCACGGACAAAATGCTGGAGGAACTCAACGGGCCAGGCAGTATCTATGAAAAAGAGCACAGTCAATGTTTCCGGCTGACCCCTTTTCCGTAGATGCTGCCTGGCCTGCTGAATTCCTTCAGCCTTTTGTGTGTGTTGCTTGGATTTCCAGCATCTGCAGATTTCTCTTCTTTGAAACTGTGAGCTTGGGCAGCGTTCCTTCCAGCACTTTCCCTTGTTAATGAAGAATGTGGCAATAAGCTCTAGTGTGGCCACCGAGTCATAGAGCATTACAGCACAGATGTAGATGCTTAAACCCATTGAGATCACGGTGCCTAACCAGCTAGTCCCAATTTTCTGTGTTCAGTCCATCTCTTTCAACCTCACTCCCTCATGAACCTATCTAAGTGCTTCTTAAATGATACTGTTCAACTTGCTGTGTCTTTTTGAAAGTCTTTATCAAATGGTTTGTGTAGGATTAAGAAATAAAGAGTTACAGGTTGATTCTGGTGACCAATCATAACGTGTGTATATAAGGTGTTCTGATCAAAAGAAATCAAACAATGTTCATGTTCCAACTCCATTCGACCATCCCTTCCTTCAGGTTACCATCATGGTGAAGTTTCGATAGTGAAACAGGTTTAAGAGGGAGTGTTATGTACTTGCAACACTTCCCCAAAAATAAACTGTATAGAAACTGGTTAGTCAGTGACTGGATGCCAGCCTGCTCCTTAGGGGAAGAGTCTCTCCATTATCTTTCCAAACCTGCTAGTTCAGCAGGTTTCTCTCCCTGCAGAGTGTTGCAACTGGCAGTCACGTTCACTCTACGGCTTCTATGAACTATGCAGCCAATGAGAGAGTTGTTAAAGTTAGGGGAGTCCATGACCTCTCTGGTAGCGGCCTGAGCTTTGGTTAATCTACCGTGGTGTTGATTCACTATGACATCGGAATCAGAATCAGGTTTATTGCCACCGGCATGTGTCGTGAAATTTGTTAACTTAGCAGCAGCAGTTCAATTCAATACATAATATAGAAGAAAATATATATTATAATAATAATAAATAATCAATTACAGTATACGTATATTGAATAGATTAAAAAACATGCAAAAAACAGAAATAATAACAAGGTTGTCGTGATGGGAGATTTTAATTTCCCCAATATTGATTGGCATCTCCCTAGAGTGAGGGGTTTAGATGGGGTGGAGTTTGTTAGGAGTGTTCAGGAAGGTTTCCTGACACAATATGTAGATAAGCCTTCAAGAGGAGAGGCTGTACTTGATCTGGTATTGGGAAATGAACCTAGTCAGGTGTCAGGTCTCTCAGTGAGAGAGCATTTTGGAGATGGTGATCACAATTCTATCTCCTTTACCATAGCATTGGAGAGGGATAGAAGCAGAGAAGTTAGGAAAGCATTTAATTGGAGTAAGAGGAAATATGAAGCTATCAGGTAGGAACTTGGAAGTATAAATTGGGAGCAGATGTTCTCAGGGAAATGTGCTGCAGAAATGTGGCAAATGTTCAGGGGATATTTGTGTGGCGTTCTGCACAGGTTATGTTCCAATGAGACGGAAAGGATGGCAGGTTACAGGAACCGAGGTGTACAAAGGCTGTCAAGAAGAAAAGAAAAGCTTACGAAAGGTTCAAAAAACTAGGTAACGATGGAGATCTAGAAAATTATAAGACTCGTAGGAAGGAGTTTAAGAATGAAATTAGTAGAGCCAGAAGGGCCATGAGAAGGCCTCGGTGAGCAGTATTAAGGAAAACCCCAAGGCATTCTGCAAGTATGTGAAAGGCAAGAAGAAAAGATGTGAAAGAATAGGATCAATCAAGTGTGACAATGGAAAAGTGTGTATGGAACCGGAGGAGATAGCAGAGATACTCAATGAATACTTTGCTTCAGTATTTACTACGGAAAAGGAACTTGGCGATTGTAGGGATGACTTACAGCAGACTGAAAAGCTTGAGCATATAGATATTAAGAAAGAGGATGTGCTGGAGGTTTTGGAAAGCATCAAGTTGGATAAGTCACCGGGACTGGACAAGATGGACCCCAAGCTACTGTGGGAGGCAAGGGAGGAGATTGCTGGGACAGGAGAGGTTCCGGTGGATTGGAGGGTTTCAGATGTTTTTCCTTTATTCAAGAAAAGAAGTAGAGATAGCCCAGGAAATTATAGACCAGTGAGTCTTACTTCAGTGGTTGGTAAGTTGATGGAGAAGATCCTGACAGGCAGTAATTATGAACATTTGGAGAGGCATAATATGATTAGGAATAGTCAGCATGGCTTTGTCAAAGGCAGGTTGTGCCTTATGAGCCTGATTGAATTTTTTGAGAATGTGACTAAACACATTGATGAAGGTACAGCAATAGATGTAGTGTATATGGATTTCAGCAAGGCATTTGATAAGGTACCCTGTGCAAGGCTTAATGAGAAAGTAAGGAGGCAAGGGATCCAAGGGGACTATACTTTGTGGATCCAGAATTGGCTTGCCCACAGAAGACAAAGAGTGGTTGTAGACTGGTCATATTCTGCATGGAGGTCAGTAACCAGTGCTGTGCCTCAGAGATCTGTTCTGGGACTCCTTCTCTTTGATTTTTATAAATGACCTGGCTGAGGAAATGGAGGGATGGGTTAGTAAATTTACCGATGACACAAAGGTTGGGGGTGTTGTGGATAGTGTGGAGGGCTGTCAGAGGTTACAGCGGGACATCGATAGGATGCAAAATTGAACTGAGAAGTGGCAGATGGAGTTCAACCCAGATAAGTGTGAGGTGCCTTGTTTTGGTAGGTCAAATATATGGCAGGATATAGTATTAATGGTAGTAAGATTCTTGACACTGTGGAGGATCAGAGGGATCTTGGGGTCTGAGTCCATAGGACACTCAAAGCTGCTGTGCAGGTTGACTGTGTGGTTAAGAACGCATACAGTGTGTTGGCCTTCATCAACCGTGGGACTGAGTTTAAAAGCCGACAGGTAATGTTACAGCTATATAGGACACTGGTCAGACCCCACTTGGAGTACTGTGCTCAGTTCTGGTCGCCTCGCTACGGGAAGGATATGGAAGCCATAGAAAGGGTGCAGAGGAGATTTACAACAATGTTGCCTGGATTGGGGAGCATGCCTTATGAGAATAGGTTGAGTGACCTTGGCCTTTTCTCCTTGGAGTGACAGAGGATGAGAGGTGACCTGATAGAGGTGTACAAGATAATGAGAGGCATTGATCGTGTGGCTAGTCAGAGGCTTTTTCCCAGGGCTGAAATGGCTAGCACGAGAGGGCACAGTTTTAAGGTGCTTGGAAGGAGGTACAGAGGAGATGTCAGAGTTAAGTTTTTTACGCAGAGAGTGGTGAGTTTGTGGAGTGGCTCCCAGCGACAATGGTGGAAGCAGATATGATCGGGTCTTTTAAGAGACTCTTGGATAAGTACATGGAGCTTAGAAAAATAGAGGGCTATAGGTAACCCTAGGTAATTTCTAAAGTAAGTATATATTTGGCACAGCATTGTGGGCCAAAGGGCCAGTATTGTGCTGTAGATTTTCTATGTTTCTAAATAACATACATTAAAAAGTTAGGTAGTGCTCACAGGTTCAGTGTCCATTTAGGGATCAGGTGGCAGAGGGGAAGAAACTGTTCCTGAATCACTGTGTGTGTACCTTCAGGCTTCTGTATCTCCTACCTGATGGTAACAGTGAGAAAAGGGCATGCCCTGGGTGCTGGAGGTCCTTAATAATGGACGCTGCCTTTCTGAGACACCGTTCCTTGAAGATGTCCTGAGTACTTTGTAGGCAAGTACCTAAGATGGAGCTGACTAAATTTACAACCCTCTGCTGCTTCTTTCAGTCCTGTGTAGTAGCTCCCTACCACCTCGCCCCCCCCCCCCAATACCAGACAGTAAGGCAGTCAGAATGGTCTTCGTGGTACATCTATCAAAGTTTTTGGTGTATTTGTTGACATACCAAATCTCTTCAAACTCCTAATGAAGTATCGTCGCTGCCTTGCCTTCTCTATAACAGCATCGATATGTTGGGACCAGTTAGATCAGTGGTCCCCAGCCTCCGGGCCGCGAAGCATGCAGTGGTTTATTAGCTTGTTTATCTCGGCCTTTTTCTTAAAGATGTGCTGGGTGCGTCCCGGCCACCACTGCACCGCTGCATGCTTCCGGTCTGCGGCCCAGAGGTTGGGGACCACTGAGTTAGATCCTCAGAGATCTGGACTCTTGTACTCAGTGTCCCAAATGATGAAGGCAAGCGTGGCGTTTGTCATCTTCAGCACTCTGTCTTCAGTGGTAAACCCTCACTCCATTCATTCCAGCATTGTAAAGTTGAATTGTGTGTGTGGGTGGTGGGGGGGCCATACAAGCTTTGGTTTAAAAGGATGAAACGTAGAGACTTCATTAGTCCATTCACTTGTGGAGCCAATGGCTGTTAGCTCGGTGCAAGCTTACCTGAGGATAGTTTAGTTTGCTATTTGATTGTTAATTTATTTGGTTCTGCACAACATTGTCGGCTGAAAGCCCTGTTCCTGTCCTGTTCTACATTCTGGCACCATGGACCTGTACTTCTCAAAGCTGGTCGAACCTAAACCTACGTGCTGCCTCTAGACAATAGGACCCTTGATCAACCTTGACAAACTTATTGGCAAATATAGCAGGACTGTGTGCAGTTTGGATTTGAAAATACAGTCGGCCCTCCTTATCCGTGAGGGATGGGAGATGATAGAGGTATATAAAATTAAAATTATGATGGGTATAGATAGAGTGAATGCAAGCAGGCTTTTTCCACTGAGGCAAGGGGAGAAAAAAACCAGAGGACATGGGTTAAGGGTGAGGGGGGAAAAGTTTAAAGGGAACATTAGGGGGGGCTTCTTCACACAGAGAGTGGTGGGAGTATGGAATGAGCTGCCAGATGAGGTGGTAAATGCGGTTTCTTTTTTAACATTTAAGAATAAATTGGACAGATACATGGATGGGAGGTGTATGGAGGGATATGGTCCGTGTGCAGGTCAGTGGGACTAGGCAGAAAATGGTTCGGCACAACCAAGAAGGGCCAAAAGGCCTGTTTCTGTGCTGTAGTTTCTATGGTTCTATGGATTGGTTCCGAGACCCCCTGCGGATACCAAAAAACGCAGATGCTCAAGTCCCTTACTTAACCTGTCTCAGGGCGGATGGACTTTAGGACCCAGGGCAGCACAGGACCCGCCGCCCTCAGTGTTTGTGTTCCGTTGACTTATAATACCTAATACAATGTAAATGCTATGTAAGTAGTTGTTATACTGTATTGTTTAGGGAATAATGACAAAAAAAAGTCTGTACATGTTCAGTACAGACGCAACCATCGTAGCTCTTCTGGGAACGCTGATGTCGATTCTCCCGTGATCTTTCAGTTCTTGAGGCCGTAGCGCTTTACATGGCCAGCCAGCCATCCCTAGCACTAACACTTCCACGAATTTCAGCTTCTTTCTGCGTTATTGTACGAATGCGCGATTCGTTCTTACCGACCTTACAGCTCACTTCAGAATGCAACATGCCACTTTTCAAAAGATCTAATATTTCTAATTTCTCAGTGAGAGATAGCACTTTACGCTCCCTCTTAGCCTTTGAGGAATTGCTTTGACCACGTAATTGCTTTTTAGGAGCTAGTTTTTCACAGAAACAAAGTAGCGAACGAACAAGACGTGAGGCAAACAAGGAGTACTGGAGAGAGAACTTCTGGGTTTTCTCGATTCGCGGTTGGTTGAATTCGCACATGTGAAACTTGCGGATAAGAAGGGTCGACTGTATATGCTCTGAATTCTAATCACTGTTGTACTGATGAGCAGGTGGATGCTGGATCTGTGACTATGCCTACCTCTTTGCTGGGTTAGGTAGGTACCTTGTGCTCCTGTTGCTCTCGGGGGCATCAGCCCAAAGAATGGCCAGATTCTGCTCTAACTCTATCTACAGGTTTGCAAATGATACCACTACAGTGGGCCATATCGCAGACAAAGAGTCATAGTACTGAAAGCAGATGGAGCTCACAGGTGTGGTGTCATGTCAACAGCCTATCCCTCAGTGTCAGCAAAAAAAAGGAAAGGGGATGGTGCACTTGCTCCTGTCTACATAAGCTGTTCTGAGGTCAAGAGCTTCAAGTGGCCTGACCAACTGCAATGACACAACCAAGTGAGATTGCCAGTGCCTCTTAAAGAGGCTAAAGACATTTGGCATGTCCCCACTACATGGATGTTCTACAGAACACATCCTGTCTAGCTGCTTCACGACCTGGTTCAGCAATTACCACAAGAAGATGCAGAGAGTTGTGGACACAGCTCAGCTCATCATGGAAACTAACCTCCCAGGCTCTGTCTAGACTTCTCTCTGCCTCGGTAAAGATGACAACATAATCAAAGACCCAGCCCACCCTGCATATTCGCTCTTCTCCACCCTTATCTGCCCCACTTCAGATTCAGGCAGAACAAGATCAATTGTGAGATGAAGAGTCCTGAAAGCATGTACCACAAGGCTCAAGGACAGCCTCTGTCCTCTGTTGTAAGGCTATTGAGTGACTCCCTTGTGTGACAGAATGGACTCTTCATCTTACAATTGATCTTGTTATGATGTTACACCTTACTAGCGACCTGCACTGCACTTCCTTTGTAACTAACAGTTTATTCTATACTCTTTCCTCCTTCCCTTGTACTACCTCAATGCACTGTATAATGAATTAATCTGTATGGACTTTTTGGCTGTACCAGTACATGTGACAATAATAATCCAATTTACCAAGGTATTTTATAAATTCAAACTTTTCAAAAGGAAACAGTTGAATGCTTAATGCTGGCTCAGAGATTGGTGAAATCAGCTGTGTGGGTTGAGTTTGGATTATAAAGGATGATTCTGGGTGTAATGCTGAAGCTTTATAAGGCATTAGTGGGACTCACAGAACATATGCGCAGTTTTGGGCCCATCTCCAAGAAAGGATGAGTTTACATTGGAGATGGTCCCGGGGAGATTCACAAGAATGATCCCAGGGATGAAAGTGTCAGTGTATGAGGGGGGTTTGATGGCCATGTACCTGTAGTCACTGGAGTTTAGAAGAATGAGGGGAGGGATCTCACTGACTATTGATTAGATCGAGTGGATGTGGAGAGGATGTTTCCTATAGTGGACGAGTCTAGGATCTAGATAGGTTCATCTTCTACGCGCAGCTTCAGAATAGAGGGACGTCCATTTCAGAAACCAGAAATCAGAAAGGGGTTTAATATCACCAGCATATATCATGAAATTTGTTGTCTTTGTGGCAGCAGTACAGTGCAATACATAATAAAAGGAAAAAATGTGAATTAGAGTAAGTGTGTGTGTATATGTGTGTATATGAGTATATATATATGTGTGTGTGTGTGTGGATATATGTATGCATGTATACAGTGGTATGCAAAAGTTTGGGCACCCCTGGTCAATATTTCTGTTACTGTGAATAGTTAAGTGAGTAGAAGATGAACTGATCTCCAAAAGGCATAAAGTTAAAGATGAAGCGTTCTTTTTAATATTTTAAGCAGGGCTAAGGGTCTCGGCCCAAAACGTCGACTGTACCTCTTCCTAGAGATACTGCCTGGCCTGCTGCGTTCACCAGCAACTTTGTTGTGTGTTTCTTGAATTTCCAGCATCTGCAGAATTCCTCGTGTTAAGAGGAGGTTGATAAGTTCTTGATTAATTTGTGGAAAATTAATCAATTTTCCACAGTTGATTAATTGTGGAAAAGGCAAGAGAATGGAGTTGAGAGGGATAACAAATCAGCCATGATGGAATGCTGGTGCACACTTGATGGGCCAAATGGCCTAACCCTGCTCCTATGTCTAATGATCAGGGTGAGGTGGTTGCTCTGTGTTTGTTCACGGATAGTGTTATGGGTCACCGCAGGGTAGTTGCTCTGTGTTTGTTCACGGATAGTGTTCAGTTGCCTCTCTTTGTTTTCGCAGAGTGCTTTCTGTATGAAAGCAGTTTCTGCCACCAGGTACAGAACTGTTTAATTGGGTTCTTGTTCTCTTTCTGTTTGGGGACGGGCTGTACTTTCCATAGCCACCTGATATGTATAATTAGTTTTCCTTTTCCAGTCACGTTTGTTGACTCAGCTGAACATTAGATCTGGTTTACTGTCCCTGCCCACTGCAGGCTGTCCTTGACGTCTGTATATCCGGCCTTGAAATGTGGAAATGAAATGTGTGATTGTGTGTCAGGGTAACTCATCACTGCTCTGAAGAAGGTGTCATTTCTTACCAGTGAACATGTTTCAGGAAAAGGAGAGATGGTTGCATCATCCCTTGTGTTCCTAATAGAGAAGTACAGCTCACAAACAGACCCTTCAGCCCATCTAGTCCATGCATTCCCAACGACCGGCACAGGGACCATAGTCCTCCATACCTCTACTATTCTTGTACCTGTCCAAACTTCTCTTAAACATTGAAATCAAATTCGCATGCACCTGTTTACAGTCAGCTCATTCCACACTCTCACTACCCTCCGAATGGAAAAAGTTTCTGCTCATGTTCCTTTAAACATTTCACCTTTCACACTTAAACCATGACTTCTGCTACCCAACCTTAGGTGGGAAAAGCCTGCATGCATTTACCCTATCTATACCCTTCATAATTTTGTATACCTCTATCAAATCTCCCCTCAATCTTCTATGTGCTGAGGAATACAGTCCTAACCTATTCAATCTTTCCATATAACTCAGGTCCTCCAGTCCCAGCAACGTCCTTGTAAACGTTCTCTGTACTCTCTCAACCTTGCTTATATCTTTCCTGTTGGTAGGTGACCAAGACTACACAAAATACTCCAAATTAGGCCTCATCAATATCTCATACAACTTCAACATAACATCTCATCTCCTGTACCCATTACATTAATTTGTGAAGGCCAATGTGCCAAAAGCTTTCTTTATGATCCTATCTACCTGAGACACTTGTCATTGTAACACTGTAACAGTTAAAGAACCAGCAGAAATGGAAAACACCTTTAAGTCTGGTATTGCTGTTATCATAAACTATTTTATTAGTAACTACGCAATACAGTAATATAAAATCAGATAAATCCAACAGGTTAGCAAAGTTCATGAATATATGTGTGGAAATATAAAAACCAAGCTTCTTCAAGCCTAGGGGGTAAATGGATACAGCTTATGATGGGTAAATGAAATCAGTTCAGTTCGTGGTATTGAGTTGAGTAGTGATGGGGAGAGAGAGATGTTTAGTTATTCAGGGAAGTTGATGCTGTCGATTCTTTGTTGTCCTCCAAAATCATTTAGAAGTCACCGAATGTGACCACTACAAGGAGACCGTTTTCTGTGGTGGAGTTATCAACCCAGACGATGGTTGAACACACCAATTACTTCCCACCGGTCACAGCTTTTCCACACTGCGAGAGCCGCTGATCGATTCTCCTGATCGATCCTCCAAAAACCCCACTTTTCTGTGGGCATAACAAAGCTCATGCAGTGTACAAAACTGTGTGTGTCTAACAACCAGCTGACCTTGTATTTATCTCACCATGCTGAACACCAGCTGTCCATCAAGTCGCTCCTCCCTTCTCTCTCTGTAGGAACTCAGAGGCTGACAATGTCCTTGCAGAAATCCCAAACAAACCGTGAGCAGTCTTCGCCCCTCTCCCTTTCTGTAACAAGCTGTTGGTGCTGTACAGCTGCACACTCTTTTTTTTAAATGTACAGTCCATAAGGGATAATTCAGGATCCCATCGCACACTACTTTCAACAAATTATGGACCTGTATTTCATTTGTTCTACCACACTCCTCAGTGACCTACCGTTCATTGTGTAAGACCTACCCTGGTTGGTCCTATCGAAGTTAAAAACCTCACACTCGTCTTCATTAAATTCCATCTGCCAGTTTTCAGCCCATTTTTCCAGCTGCAGAGATCCCTTTGCAAGCCATAATAGCCTTCCTCATTGTTCACTACACCCCCAGTCTTGGTGTCATCCACAAATTTGCTAATCCAGTTAATCACATTATCATCCAGATCATTGATATACTGTAGGTAACAAACAACAATGGCCCCAGCACCGATCCCTGCAACACACTACTAGTCACAGGCCTCCAGTCAGAGAGGCCACCCTCTATTACCACTCTCTGGCTTCTCCCACAATGCCAATGTCTAATCCAGTTTACTACCTCATCCTGAATACTGAGCGACTGTACCTTCTTGCCCAGCCTCCCATGTGGGACCTTGTCAAATGCTTTGCTAAAGTCCATGTAGGCAACATCCACTACCACTTCATCCACTTTCCTGGTAACTTCCTCACAAACTCTATAAGATTGGTTAGACATGACCTGCCATGTGCAGAGCTGGCTGTACTTCCTGAGGAGGCTCCGGTCATTCACCGTCTGCAATACTGTATTGCAGATGTTCTACGACTCAGTGGTGGCCAGCATTCTGTTCTACACTAGTCTGCTGGGGCAGCAGGGTGAGAGCAGCTGACACCAAGAAGATCAATAACCTCATCAGGAAGGCTGGTTGTGCTCTGGGGGTGGAACTGGATTCCCTGGTGGTTGTGTCGGAGAGGAGGATGCTGTAGAAGCTATGGAGCACTATGGACAATCCCTCTCATCCCCTCCATGACAAACCAGAGAAACAGAGGAGTACTGGGGTGCAGCACTGAACGCCACAGGAGATCCTTTCTCCCCATGGCTAGAACACTCTACAACTCCCCCTCCTCAAGTATGCAAGTATCTGCTTTCATTGCACATCTGTATTTTCCACTGTTACTTTTTAATGCACATCTTGTCTTTTTCGTACCTCAGTGCTTAACATTTTGTACTTTGAGGTATATAATTCTGGCTGAGCATCCTTGCAACAATAACTTCCTTAGTGTTAAGTAGTTTTGTAAATACAGATGGCAAAAAATTGTTGATCAGATGTGTCCCAGACCCTGGCACCCAGGAGGCAACAGGGGAATCTTGTTTTCGCCCACAGAAGCTCCTGTCCATTCCCCTAATGTATAATGTACCACTGCAGCTTATCACAGAAACAAACAGACTCTCTGTGCTGTTCCAGCTATCTTTTCAAGTCTACGATTCTGGCTGAAGAACCTTGTCCCTGAAGACCAAAAGACCATAAGACATAGGAACAGAATTAGGCCGTTCAGCGCAGACCCCACTCAACCCCATCCACTTGTCTTCTCACCGTGTCCTTTGCTGCCCTGACTGATCAAGAAGCTGTCAGCTTTCGCCTTAAGTATACCCACGGACTTGGCCTCTGTGGCAGAGTATTCCACAGATTCACTACTCTCTGGCTAAAAAAAAAAATCCTCCTTACTTCTGCTTTAAAAGGTCACCCCTCAATTTTGAGACTGTGCCCTCTAGTTCTGGATTCCCCCACCACAGGAAACACCCACTCCATATCCACCCTATCTACTCCACTCTTAATCTTCATGTTGGTGTGTAAGCAAATTTAGTAAGCAAATTTCACATCATATAAAACTCTATTGAGTCTCTATGGACTGCAGAACTATCAAATTCTCCAACGTTAGCTAACTCGCCCTTTTTGTTCACATTCAAACTGGCCACTTCTGTCTGTCATTGTCATTGTAGTTTCCTGTTTTTCTGTATAGTTTGGCCTTTGTGTATATCCCCAAGCCTTATCAGCACAAGACAGAGAAAGATAATCTGACTTTACCTTCTCCTCAGCTGGCACATTAGAATCAGAATCAGGTTTATTACCATTGTTATCTGTCGTGAAATTTGTTGCCTTATGGTAGCAGTGCAGTGCAATACATAAAAAAATTACTATAAGTTCCAATAAGAAATTTATATAAATAATAATTAGTGCCAAAAAGTGAGGTAGTGTTCATGGTCTGTTCAGAAATCTGTTGGTGGTGTTCCTGAAGCATTGTGTGTGTGTGTGTGTGTGTGTGTATTCAGACACCTGTACCACCCCCTCGATGGATGGTAGCATTGAGAAAAGGACATGTCCTGGGCGTTGAAGGATGGATTCTGTCTTCTTGAAGCACTGCCTTTAAAGATATCCTCGATAGTGGGGAGGCTAGTGTCCATTTAGGAGCTGGCAGAGATTACAACCCTCTGCAGCTTTTTCCAGTCCTGTGAATTTGCTCCTCCATACCAGATGGTGATGCATCAAGTCAGAATGTCCTGCACAGTACTTTTGTAGAAACTTGCGAGTCTTTGAATACCAAATCTCCTGAAACTCCTAATGAAATACAGCCTCTCTGGTGCCTTCTTTGTAATTGCATCAATATGTTGGACCAGAATAGATCCTCAGAGATGTTAATACAGAGGATTCTCACCCCATCAGAGAGATTCCCTGTGTTTCACAAGTGACTTCCTCACCTTCTCTGCGATCTGAAACGCTTATTTTCTCCACATTTTCACTGCGATCCCAGACCTGAAATGTTAAGTAACGCTGCCTAACTTACTGTGTTTTTCCAGTGGCATGTTTAGTTCTAAACATCTACCTGTGGTGGGGGCATGAGTGGCCTTGGGGAAGAGGTGGGCATTTCTGAGTATCCTTGGAGATGGTTCATTTGAAGCATTGGTGCCCACATGTCTGACCTACTGAGTAAATCCCCCACCTCCTGCTTCTGATCACACTAACATCCATTTGGACGGAATGTCGAAGTCGGTATTCCTGATGACCACTAGTTTGCATTGATGCAGAATGTGTCATTGAAGGGCAGTGCTGTGTCTTCCCTGATCTAATCTAGGATGTTAAAAACAGAAATCACAGAGTGCATAGCAGGACAACTAAGCTGCTTTCAGCTGTCTTCTAAGCTCAAGCATGCTTTCATTTGCACCTATTAATTATGGAGACTTGGCAAATTGTACTAAGCATAAGGCATAGCAGCAGAAATAGGCTATTCGGCCCATCGAGTCTGTTCTGCCATTCCATCGCCCCATTCTCCTGCCTTCTCCCCATGACCTTTGACACCCAGACTAATCAAGAACGTATCAACCTCTGTCTTAAGTATACCCAATGACTTGGCCTTCACAGCCTTCAGTGGCAATGAATTCCACAGATTCACCAACCTCTGGCTTAAGATATTCTTCCTCATCTCTGTTCTAAATGGATATCCCTCTATTCTGAGGCTGTGCCTTCTGATCCTAGACTCCCCACTATAGGAAACTTCCTCTCCACTGCACACTATCTAGTCCTTTCAGTATTCAGTAGGTTTCAATGAGATCCCCCCTCCCTAAACACTGAAAGTTTAACTGAATGGTTAAATTGGATAGAAAATTATAAAGATTCCAGACACAGAACTTTATCTAAATAAATATTCCTATCTGGCAGTTAATCTGTCACCATCTTGTCAGCAATTGGGATGAACTTTATTGACTAACTTTATGTGCCTTGTAAAAGTATTCATCCCCAACCCTTTGTTCACATAAATGAGTATTTCAACAGGGAATTGATCAATTTAATTGACAGTTTTTATTTGTGAATCGCATGCCCCTTTTTTCACAATAGAGCCCAAAAACAGGGAAAATTGTGAACAAACGAGAAAATCTGCAGATGCTGGAAATCTGAGCAATACACACGCAATGCTGGAGGAACTCAGAAGGCCAGGCAGCATCTATGGAAAAGAGTACAGTCGAAGTCTTGGGCCGAGACCCTTCGGGAGGACTGGAGAACTAATGCTGAGGGGTGGATTTAAAAGATGGGGCGGCGGAGGGCAGAGAGAAACACAAGGTGATAGGTGAAACCAAAAGGGGAGAGGGGATGGAGTAAAGAGCTGGTAAGTTGATTGGTGAAAGAGATACAGGGCTGGAGAATGGGGAGTCTGATAGAGGACAGAAGGCCATGGAAGAAAAAAGAGGGGGAGGAGCACCAGAAGGAGGTGATGGGCAGGCAAGGAGATAGGTGAGAGAGGGAAAAGGTGATGAGGAATAGTGAAGGAGAGGGGGTTGGGGGGTTTATTATTGGACGTTCGAGAAATCGATGTTCATGCTATCTAGTTGGAGGCTATGCAGACGGAATGCAAGATGTTGTTCCTCGAACCTACTTGTGGCCTCATTGCGATAGTGGAGGAGGCCATGGATAGACATATCTGAATGGGAAGTGAAATTAAAATGGGTGGCCACTAGGAGATCCTACTTTTTCTGGTGGATGGAGCATAGGTGCTTGGTGAAGTGGTCTCCCAGTCTACGTCAGGTCTCACCGATAACAGTGTAAACGTAACTTTGCTGGATCAAATAACGACAGCACAAAAAGATCGTTACTTATCTTTTCACCCATTTATTTCTTCGAGCTCAGCCGGTGAGTGAACTTGGACCCGACATGAGGGAGAGACCCTTTCGCATCTCCCCGGTGGTTCTACAAGTTCACTGCCCGATGTCAGAATTGTCAGAAGTTTTAAGGCCACAGATACAAAAGAACAATCAATTGATTACCATTCTGGCCAAGTCAATGGACTATTGATACAAAAGTACAATCAATTTGTTAGACACTCCAGCCACCTTAATTAAAGAAAAGAATATCCTGCTTGGTTTGCTAGAGCCACAACTTAATTACAAAGATAAGAACATCTGTCAAATTTATGCTTGAATTAAGAAAGCAATGTTCTAATTTCCATCAGGTACTGCCTTTTGTCAAAATCAAAAGGTGTGAAAAGCCCAGAGACATCTATGTGGATCTGGGCAAACTTTAATCATTTTGCTCCAAAGAAGGCAGCTGTGAGACATTATTCAAACACACTGCAGTCACAGACATAGTCAGTACTGAATTCATTGTTTACAGGAATCTTGAGAATCCCCCATTCCCTTAAACTTTATCAACAGGAGGCCACACCGGGAGCACTGGACACAGTGTATGACCACAACAGACTTGCAGGTGAACTGTCACTTCACCTGGAAAGACTGTTTGGGGCTCTGAATAGTAATGGAGGAGATGTAGGGGCAGGTGGAGCACTTATTCTGCTTGAATGGATGAGTGCCAGGAGGGAGATCAGTGGTGAGGGATGAATGAACAATGGAGTCATGTTGGGAGTGATCACTGCTGAAAGCAGAAAGTGGTGGGGCAGGGGGAGGGAAAATTTGCTTGGTGGTGGGATCCTGTTGGAGATATCGGAAGTTCCGAATAATTATGTGCTGGACGCAGAGACTGGAGGGGTGGTAGGTGAGGACAAGAGGAACCCTATTCCGAGTAGGTTGGTGGGAGGATAGAGTAAGAGCAGACGTGCATGAAATGGAAGAGATGCGGCTGAGGGCAGTGTTGATGGTGGAGGAAGGGAAACCCCTCTCTTTAAAGGAGGACATCTCCTTTGTTCTGGAATGAAAATTGTGAAGCATGAGAAACTAAAGATTAAAAAAATGTAATGTCAGCAGTCCAAAAGTATTCATCCGCCTTTGCTCAGTACCTAGTTGAACTGCCTCTTGCACCTATTACGGCCAATAGTCTTTTTGGATAAATCTCTTAGCTTTGCACAATGTGATGAAGCAACATTTATTCGTTCCTCCTTGGAAAATTGCTCAAGCTGTGCCAGGTTAGTTGGGGAGAGGCGATGAACAGCAAACTTGAGATCTTGCAAGAGATGTGGGCCTGTGGCTGTGACATCAATTGCTATGAAGTGCTTCGAGCGATTGGTTATGGCACCCATCAACCACAGCCTACCGGACCACAACCTACCAGTCAACGTCAACGCTTTGCAATTTGCCTACCGGAGCAACAGGTCAATGGCAGATGCCATCTCTCTGGCCCTACATTCCTCCTTAGAACACCTGGAGAATAAAGACGCATGTGTAAGGCTCCTTTTCATTGACTACAGCTCTGCCTTTAATACCATCATGCCAAATAAACTGATTCCTAAACTCCGGAACCTGGGCCTTAGCACTCAGATCTGCAGCTGGATCTTCAACTTGGTCACAGACAGGACCTAGGCTGTAAAAATAGGGGACAAGCTCTCCTCTACAATCACTCTGAGCACTGGTGCCCCACAAGGCTGTGTACTCATCCCCCTGCTATACTCACTGTACACCCATGATTGTGTAGCCAAGTTTCCATCGAACTCAATATATAAGTTTGCTGATGACACAACAATTGTAGGCCGTATCTCGGGTAATGATGAGTTTGAATACAGAGAGGAAATTAAGAACCTGGTGGCATGGTGCGAAGACAATAACCTATCCCTCAACATCAGCAAGACGGAGGAATTGGTTGTTGACTTCAGAAGGAGTAGCGGACCGCACGACCCAATTTACATCGGTGGTGCGCAAGTGAAACAGGTCAAAAGCTTTAAGTTCCTTGGGGTCAATATCACAAATGACCTGACTTGGTCCAACCAAGCAGAGTTCACGGCCAAGAAGGCCCACCAGCGCCTTTACTTCCTGAGAAAACTGAAAAAATTTGGCCTGTCCCCTAAAACCCTCACAAATTTTTATAGATGCACCGTAGAAAGCATTCTTCTAGGGTGCATCACAACCTGGTATGGAAGTTGTCCTGTCCAAGACCAAAAGAAGCTGCAGAAGATCGTGAACACAGCACAGCACATCACACAAACCAATCTCCCGTCCTTTGACTCACTTTACACCGCATGCTGTTGGAGCAGTGCTGCCAGGATAATCAAGGACACGACCCACCCAGCCAACACACTTTTCGTCCCTCTTCCCTCTGGGAGAAGGTTCAGGAGCCTGAAGACTCGTACGACCAGATTTGGGAACAGCTTCTTTCCAACTGTGATAAGACTGCTGAACGGATCCTGACCCGGATCTGGGCTGTACCCTTCAAATATCCAGACCTGCCTCTCAGTTTTTTTGCACTACCTTACTTTCCTTTTTCTATTTACTATTTATGATTTATAATTTAAATTTTTAATATTTACTATCGATTTGTACTCCAGGGAGCAGGAAGCACAGAATCAAATATCGCTGTGATGATTGTACGTTCTAGTATCAATTGTTTGGCGACAATAAAGTAAAGTATAAAGATGTTCAGTTGGGTTAAGGTCAGGATTCTGACCGGGTCACTTGAGGACATCAATTTTCTTCATTTGAAACCACTCCATATTTGCTCTGGCATTGTGCTTTGGATCATTGGCCTGCTGAAAGACAAACTTCCTCCCCAGTTTAAACTTTCTGGAAGAGGTGCTCAGTTTTTATCCAGGATCTCCCTGTATTTAGCAACTTTCATCTCTCATCAATCCCGACCTGAATTCCAGTCCCTGCTATTGAAAAGCATTCCCATAGCATGATGTTACCTCCATCATACTTCCAGTAGGGATGGTGTCACCTGGCTGATTTATGCCCACATACTGTTCAGTGTTGAAGCCAGTAAGTTCCACTTTAGTCTCATCTAATTACAAAACCTGCTTCCATATCTTTACGGCATCTTCTAAGTGACACTTTGCAAAGTCTTTACGAGCAAGGGTAGGCTTTTTATTTTAGCCAGGGTTTCTTCCTTGCCACTTAGGCCTTAGAGATTATGGAGCCATAAACTTCATCTCTAGTTGCAGCCACTGACTTCTGCTGCTCCCTCAGTGATTGTTGGCCTCACAGCCCCTCTAAGTGCCATTCCTCTCTGGCAGTCTGACTTGGGTAGTGTGGCTGTAGGTTCATATTTTTTTCCACTTTTTCACAATGGAATACACTGAGCTCTAAGGTATCACAAACAGGAGAAAATCCGCAGATGCTAGAAATCTAAGCAACACGCTCAAAATGCTGGAGGAGCTCAGCAGGCCACGCATCATCTATGGAAAAGAGTAAACAGTGGAAGCTTTGGGCCGAGAAGGTATGTTCAGTGCTTTTGAAATGAGCTTATGCCCCTCCCAGATTTTGCTTCTCTATTATCATTTCCCTGACTTGTCGTGGATGCTCTTTTGGCTTCATTTTGATTTGTTCTATTGAAAATCTACCATACTGTTGGGGATGAATACTTTTTTCAGCCTCACAATTTTGATTTTTAATTTTAGTAATTTTGGAATTTTTCTTTTGACTTGATGTGACACACAATGTTCTGTAGACTTAAAAAATTCTACTTCAATATATTTTAAATTTAGAAAAGGCAACAGTAAAATGTGAAAATAGTTGTGGGGGCTGAATATTTTTTCAGGGCACTGTATTATCTTTTACAGAGAGTAGTTGATGCATGGAATGCTCTGCCAGGACTGGTGGTGGAGGCAGTTACATTAGGGGAAATTAAGAAACTCTTCGACCCAATGGCCTGTACCCAACGGTTTTAAAGGAAGTGGATGAAGCAGTGGCCCATCAGTTGAAATTTTTCAGAACATATTAAATTTCACAAGAGTACCCAAAGATTTTAGAAACAGTCCATGTGACTCCCTGTACAAATTGGGGGGAAGACAGAAAGCAGGGGCTATAGGGCAGTTTACCATCTATTGGTGGCAGGATGCTGGAGTCAGGTTGGGACATTGCTTTGTTAGACAACGTTCATATGATGTTGTCTGGAATGGAGGGTGTGACCATAAAGGGCCGTGGATAGTCCGTCTTCATTCCAGGCTGGATAATCGAGAATTAAAGGGCACAGGTTTAAGATGAGAATGGGGAAACTTAAAGCAGATCTGGGGGGTAAGTTTTCTACTCAGAGGGTGATGAGTATCTGGATTGAGATGCCGGAGGAAATGAATGAGGCAGTTGCAATTACAACTTTCAAAAGGCAGTTGGATGAGAAAGGCAAATGGGATTAATGTTGACAGGCATCAGGGTTAGCATAGAGAAGTTGGGCTGTAGGGCCTTTTTCTCAATGATTCTGTGGGAATGGTGGGACAGGCTTCTTCTGTACCTACGTACCATTGATTTTTCCTCCTAGTTCCTATAATAGCTTGTGTTTGTAAATCAAAGTAAAATCTGTTTTGGAGCAACATGCAGTTTTCACTTAAAATTACTCTTTTGCAATCTCCTTCCCTCCTCCTAACTTTATCATTGTGCAACAGTTTGTTGAGTCAGACAGGTGATGTATTTGTGCAACAGTGAAACTCTTGAGTTACAACCTGTTGAATTCCAGCTTGAACTCTCTTCTCCCACTCCTTTTTAATTGGTTTATTGTTGTCACAGGTACTGGGATAGAGTGAAAAGCTTGTCTTGCATACTGTCCATACAGATCAGGTCATTACACAGTGCATTGAGGTAGAACAGTAACGGAATGCAGAATGCTGCAGGAACTCAGCAGGTCAGTCGGCATCTGTGGAGAGGAATTAACAGTCGATGTTTCAGGCGGAGACCCATCCTCAGGAATGGGACAGAATGTAGAGTAAAGTAACGGCTACAGAGGAAGGGCAGCACAGATAAACAATGAAGTCCAAGATGATAATGAGGTAGATTTTGAGGTCTAGTTCAATTTATTGTACTAGGGAAATAATCGTTAACAGTGGGGTTGAAGCCGTCCTTGACCTAGTGATATGTGTTTTTCAGGCTTTTTTATCTTCTGCCCGATGGAAGAGGGCTGAAGAGAGAATGATGCTGCCTAGTTTACTGAGACAGTGAGAAGTGTCGGCAGGGTCCATAGTGGGGAGGCTGCTTTCTGTGATGTGTTGATCTGTGTCCACAGCACTCTGCAGTTTCTTGCAGTCATATGCAGAGTAGTTACCATACTAAGCTGTGATACACCTTGATAGGTTGCTTGGTGTTTAATGTGATCATCATCCCTGAGAAGCTGGTGGGTAAGCTGTCCTCGTTGGATCTCAACACCTCTCTCTGTAACTGGATCTTGGACCTTGACCGAAAGGCCACAGTCAGTCCACATTGGCAGCACCATCTCTAGCTCCATCACACTGAGTGCCGATGCTCCCGCCAGGGCTATGTGCTCAGCCTGCTGATACGTGACTGTACCGCTAGAACCAGTTCAAACCAAATCATCAAGTTCGCTGATGACAACAGTGGTTGGCCTCCTCAACAACAACGACGAGATGGCGTACAGAGAGGAGATAGAGTGGCTGGTAGAATGTTGCGAGCACAACAACTTGGGTCTCGATGTGGACAAGACCTAAGAGATGATTGTGGACTTTAGGAAGGTACAGGCTGACCAGTCCTCATTGCACATACATTGCTCCTCCATTGAGAGAGTTAGGAGCACTAAGTTTCTGGGAGGGCACATTGGATGATCTCAACTGGTCTTCACCACCATCTCTTTGGTCAAGAAAACACAGCAACGTTTCCATTTCCAGCAGACATTGAGGTGAGCAAGACTCCTCCCTCCCCACCTCCCATTTTAACCAGTTTTTACAGGAACATCCTGACCAACTACATCACTGTCTGGTACAGGAATTGCAAGCCGCCTGACACAAGTCTTACAAAGGATTGCAAGGACTGCAGAGAGAATCGTCGGGGTCTCTCTTCCACCCACCAGAGATACTTACCAGTAGCGTACACAGGGCTCTCAGCATTGCCAATGATCCGCCCCATCCATTCAACTATCTTTGACCTCCTATCATCAGGGCATTAGGGACAAGCACTGTTAACATGGGAAATGGTGTCTTCTCCCAGGCCGTAAAACTATGGAACTCCCTGCCACCACCCAAGTCTCATTACGTATCAAATGCCAGTAGTATTATAATGTTTGCTTTTTAACTTGTATCGTAAATGAATATTATTATTTTTCTATTTATTTGTGGTAATATTATTTCATTATATGTGTGAGTAATCAGTACTGGGATATGCACCTTGGTCCGGAGAAGTATTGTTTCATTTGGTGGTATACATGAGTACATCCTCAGCAGCAAAATAAAGACAACAATTATCATTACTTGTAACGTGCATTTAAACAGTTAAGTATACCATGAAGTACATTGTTTATATCAATGGCCAATACGGTTTGAGCATGTGCTTTGGCAGCCCATAAGTATCACCAGGCTTCTGGCACCAATGTAGTGTGCCCACAACTCACTAACCCTAACTGTATGTATGTCTTTGGAATGTGGTAGGAAATAATAATAATAATAACTATTGATCTCGAGTGGGAAATTCTTTTGTTACAGCAGCAACATTTAAAAACACACTTAGCAGTGTGCAGACTTAACTAATAATAATGTACAGAATAATAATATACATAATGTACAATAATAATGTATGAAATAATAAAGCAGAGATTATTGTACTCCTGTCGCACAGAGATGGGCTGTTGTATATGTTTATTGCCTTTGGTAGGAAAGGTTTTCTGTAACAATCCTTGTGACAACAGAGCTGAGTAAGTCTGTTTGAAAAGGTGCTCCGCTGCTTATTCAGTAGGTCATGGAGAGGATGTGCCTGATTGTCCATAATGGATAACAGTTTGTTCAGTGACCTCCTCTCCACCACCAACTCAAAAGAGTCTGGGTTGTAGCCAAGGCCGGATCCAGTCTTCCTGATGAGTTTATTTAGTCTTTTTGCATCACCGGCACTGATGCAGCAAAGAAGACAGCATTCACTACAGCAGACTGGTAGAAGATCTCCAGCATCCTGCTGCGCACATTGAAGGATCTCAGCTTCCTTAAAAACTCGGAGCACCCGGAGGAACCCCATGCAGTCACTGAGAGAACATACAGACTGCTTATAAACAGTGGTAGGAACTGAACCCCTGATGGCTGATGCTGTGAAGCGTGTCGTTAGAGTGACGCTAGGCACAGCAGTGTCTGTACAGAAGGTAACTGACAGGAAATGATAAAGTAGTGGTGGTGGGGTTATGGAGGGGTGGGTTAGTGTTGATCAGCCTCACTGCTTGGGGAAGGTAACTGTTTTTGTGACTGGCGGTCCTGGTGTGGATGCTATGTAGCTTTCTCCCTGATGGGAGTGGGACAAACAGTCTGGGTGGGATCGTTCCTGGTGTTACTGGCTCTTTTCCAGCACCTTTCACATTATTTATCCTTGATGGTGGGTAGGCTGGTGATGTGGTAGGCCATTTTGACTACCCACTGTACAGACTTCTTGTCTGCCACAGTGCAGTTTCTATATCATGCAGTGATGCAGCTTGTTAGGATGTCTGCACTGCGCATCTGTAGAATTGAGGACCAGGAGGAAGCATGCCTAGGAACAAGCTGTACAGGGCCGTAGTGAGACTGCATTCAATTTATTGTGTACAGTGTGGTCTCCTTATCTGAAAAGGACATGACAGGCAGTCCTTGGGGTTGCACAAGTACTCCATTTCTGAGAACTGTCTGTCAGATGATTTCTCACAGTCAGAAGCATTCCTTTTCCTTAGTAACCAACTTCATAGTGCTCTACATAACTGAGGATAATTCACCCTCACACTGCCCATAATTAAACCTGACGGATTCTATACTGTATTCAGTTATTAATGCACTCCACAAAAGGCTTTTACTATCTTGAAAGATGCCTTTAAAATGTTGGTGTTGTCAGATATCTGTAAGCCAGGCCATCGCTGACCTGATGAGACCCTGAACTTGCTATAGAGCAGGATGAGCTAAGATTCTCCAGGTTGCCTCCAGAGATGCCAGGTCTTTCGGATGAGCAGAAACCGGGCAGGCTAGGCTGGTCTTCTCTCAAGTCTTGAAGAGTGAAGGGAAAATATTTACATCAGGCTGCTATTTATCGACTACAGCTCTGTGTTTAATACCATCGTACTCTCAGGACAAAATCAACAAGCTCTGAAACCTGGGCTTCTGTACCTCCTTCTGCAACTGGATCCTCAACTTCCTCACCTGGAGCCGACAGTCTGTGCAGATCCGAAGTAATATCTCACTGACAAGCAATACTGGCATACCTCAGGAATGCTTACTGAGCCCACTGCTCTACTCTCTCTACACCAGCGGTCCCCAACCACCGGGCTGCAAAGCATGTGCTACCGGGCCGCGAGGAAACGATATGAGTCAGCTGCACCTTTCCTCATTCCCTGTCACACACTGTTGAACTTGAACATAGGGTTGCCAACTGTCCTGTATTTGCCAGGACATCCCGTATATTGGGCTAAATTGGTTTGTCCCATACGGGACTGCCCTTGTCTCATATTTCCCCCGCTAAGGTAGAGCGTTCCTATGAAATCTTTCGTGCCGAAATGGCGTAAAGCGCAGAAGCAATTACCATTAATTTATATGGGAAAAATTTTTGAGCGTTCCCAGACCCGAAAAATAACCTAACAAATCATAACAAATAACACATAAAACCGAAAATAAGTAACACTAACATATAGTAAAAGCAGGAATGATATGATAAATACACAGCCTATATAAAGTAGAAATAATGTATGCACAGTATAGTTGGGAAGATAAAGGCAAAACCGATTTGTGGGGGAAATAATCGGCACGTCACGCATGTGCACACAGGTGCCTGCGCGAGGCTTCATGGTCATGGTAGTCTTTCCTGGGGTAAAGTGTCCCGTATGTGACTGCTACTTTTGTCCCTTATTTGGGAGTGAGGAAGTTGGCAACCCTAACTGTAAAAGACATGTTGAGGTGAGTTTAACCCTACTTGAATACCCCCCCCCCGCCCCCGGGTTGGCCGGTCCGCGAGAATATTGTCAATATTAAACCAGTCCGCGGTGCAAAAAAAGTTGGGGACCCCTGCTCTACACTACAACTATGTGGCTAGGCACAGTTCAAACCCCATCTATAAATTTGCTGATGACACAACTATTGGAGGCAGAATTTCAGGTGGTGATGAGGTGTTTAAGAGTGAGACAGATTAGCTGGTTGAGTATAACAGCCTTGCACTCAATGTCATGAAGACCAAGGAATTTATTTTGGACTTCAGGAAGAGGAAGTTGAGGGAACACACAACAGTCCTTATCGAGGGATCAGAAGTGGAAAGGGTAAGCAGTTTCAACTTCTTCGGTGATGCGATTACAAAGAAGGCATGACAGCAGCTATTTTTCATTAGGAGCGTGAGGAGAATTGGTATGTCATCAAAGACACTGTGGGGAGCATTCTAACTGGTTGCCTCACGGTCTGGTAAGGAGGGAGAGGGGCCACTGCACAGGGTTGGAGAAAGCTGCAGAAAGTTGTAAACTCAGCCGACTCTGTCATGGGCAGTGAAGACACCTGGTGACACCTGTCACCCAGTGAGGACCCCTTCAAAAGGCATTGCCTCATTAAGGACCCCCATCACCCAGGATGTGCCTCTTCTCATTGTTACCATCAAGGAGGAGCTACAGAAGCATGTAGACACACACTCAACATTTTGGGAACAGCTTCTTCCCCTCTGCATTTGATTTCTGAATGGATTATGAACCCATGAACACTACTTCAGTATTTTCCCTTTATGTTTGCACTACTTAATTTTTAAAAATTTATACTTCTTGTAATTTTTCAATTTTTGATTATGTATTGCAATGTACTGCTGCCACGAGACAACAAATGTCACGATATGCCACTCTGATTCCAATTCACTTATTGCATGCTATGTACTGATGGTAGGTTGAGCTTTATGCCAATCCTGGTTAAAACAGGAGGACACTCTAGTAGGAGCTTCAATCTGTATCCAAGCCATGCTGTACCTGTCTGGGTTGGTTTAATGGACAGTGCCAACATCCTTTGTTCTGGTCCTAATCTATGCAATCTCTGCCAGGAATATGGAAGTTTTTCATCCCCCTAACTATAACTTTTATTGAAGATTGCACTGTAGCAGGTATGAATTGAGGGCCTCTGGTACAGACAGTATGATCTAATTTCATGTACTTTGTTTAACAGCAAGTTTCGTGTTCCCAAGTGCTGATCATGGAACCTGTGCTGATGTACATTGGATTTCTGGACTCCTGGCTGGTTTAACAAGCTTCCTGCACCCTTTGTTTTTTCTGCATTTACACTCTCAGCAGAATGGGGACCCAGGAAATTCCTGTTGAGAATCTTCAAGACGTTGATTGTGATGTGAACAAGGATGAGCCCCTGTCTTTGCACAAAGCTGTTGGCACTGGTCACATCCAGCAGAACAATGGGATGGGCAGAACCGGGAGTGATGGCACCAACTCTGCTGACAGCGATCTGGAGGGTTCCCCAGTTAGCACGTCATGGGACAATTCCAAAAGAACCTCTTCCGTCGAATCCCTTTCTTCACATCAGAGCCTAGATGCGGTGTTGGAGGATGAGACTGCATCGGAGTGCAAAGAATTCATGAGGGGATATGTGGAAAAAATTTTCACTGGGAGGTGAGTGATGAAAAATATTATGTTTGTGCAGAGCAAGAGCAAGGGCAGAGTCATATGATTAGACATTCTCAGTGAGTCGTGGTAGTCACCGTAGACAGCTTGCAGTGTGGAAGCTATGAACAGAGTCTGCTGAGATGAAAACCTGCACACACAAAAGCCCAGGTGCAAAAACAAAGTCTCTCCTGTATGTAGGAATCCCGATCAATTACTTGCACGAATGATCAGCCATATTCTCACAATCGATCTGATACCTTTCAGAAATGGCCGTCACCACTGTGGGATAATGGCCTGCACCATTATCAGGTGCATAGAGTGCACGGAGTGACGGGGTGTAGAGGGTGCAGGGTGACAGAGTGTGCAGGGTGATGGGGTGTACAGGTGGGGTGATAAGGTGTACGGGGTGTACAGGGTGTACAGGTGCGGTGATAAGGTGTACGGGTTGATGGGGTGTACAGGTGAGGTGATAAGGTGTACGGGGTGTACAGGGTGATGAGGTGTGCGGGGTGACGGGGTGTACAGGTGAGGTGATAAGGTGTACGGGGGGTGCGGGGTAATAAGGTGTACACACAGGACTTTCCCAGGGCAGAAATGGCTAATAGGAGGAGGCATAATTTTGTGATTGGAGGGAAGTATAGGGGGATGTCAAAGGTAGGTTATTTACACAGGGAGTGGTGGGTGTGTGGTATGTACTGTCAGGGTAGTAGCTGAGCCAGATACATCAGAGGCATTTAAGAGACCCTTAGACAGACACATGGATGAAAGAAAAATGGAGGGCTATGTGGGAGGGAAGGGTTAGATTGATCTGGACTATGTTAAAATATTGGCACAATTTTGTTCTATGTTCTATAACCTTATTGTAACCAAGGTTACCAATATCATCCTGTTCCATCCAACAGTCCAGCATCAATCTGACTGTGGCTTGGATAGGTTACTGGTGGAAGGCTTGTAGTTGGGAGAGAAAGCCAGCACCTGGAGCCAAGCCCAATGTGCTTGCCCACTGATGGATTGGTGGGGAGTAAATGTACTCCAGCAAAAATCTTTTTAAAAACTACAGAAATTGGAAGTTTGAAATATTTTTTTAATAAGGAGCGATTGATGGCTTTGGAGGTGTACTTGCTAGAGTTTAGAAGAATGAGGGGGGATGTCATTCAAACTTTTTGAATATTGAACGGCCTAGGTAAAGTGTATGTGGAGAGGCACAACTCGTTTGCTTGCGGGGGTGAGTGCACAGCCTCAAATAGAGGGAGATGAGGGATTTCTTTAGCCAGAGGGTGGTGTATCTATGGAATTCATTACTGTGGATGGCAGTGGAGGTGATCATTGGGTCCAAGTGGCAGGCAGTTGAGGGCTGTGGCTGGACTGACTGCCTGTCCCTCTTCCGGAGATATGTTCGTGCCTGGGTGCCCTTGGAAAGGAGTGGTCGTGTCACAGGGTGCAGATGATTGGAGGGTGACGAGAGCATGGGACATGGTGAGGGGGAAGAGGAGAACTCTTTTTGAAGCCAAGATGGCGGACTTCCTTGACCCCAGCACCGAGTCACAGCTCGTCTCTGTGGAGGACATTCGGACGTTCGTGAAGGACTACAGGAGGAACTTGTTGAAGGCCCATCTGGCCACTGATCGATGGTTGGGTCTGCAAGGGGTCGTTCAGTCTATCCGCACTCTCCTCCAAAAGAAGGGGAAGGGAGCTGAAGTGACGTGCAAGGAGAGGTGCCAGTTTAAGAGAATCCTGGAGTTCCTGGAAAAGGGTTGTTGGGTGATGACGGGAGAAGGCTTGAGGGAGAGCTCTGCTCCTTCTTCCATGGGTTCTGGTGAACAGTCCCAATAAGATGTGTCATGAAGTTAAGGGTAGCAACCCTTAACGTCAATGGCAGTAGGGGGCTCTCCATAGATTCCATCATCCCTCTGTCCTCCGGGATGGCGGATATGTGGTAAGCTTCCTGCTGGAAACTCACATCGTTCCAGGAGACGAATTCACCGGACTCCAGGAATGGCGAGGGAGGGGGAGTCCACATGAGCCACCCAGCTCCACTTCCAGCGGCATCTTGTTGGGCCCTTCTTTCCAGCCTGAGATTTTGCAGATTCAGGAGCTCGTGCTGCTTCACTTTGCCATCCGCCGAAATGGCAAGTTGATGCATTTTGTAAAAGTGTACACCCCTGAGCCAGCCTGATGCAGATGTGCCTGTTCTGAGAGGTGTCTGCATTGCAGAGGTCCATAGATCGCAGTGAGTACCTTGTCCTGGGAGGCGATTTCCCTCGAAGATAGGGATCGCACTGGCCCCCATCGTGGTTGAGCTTGTAAGAAAGTTAAGGGAATTGGTTGTGTCCTCTGTTTGGTCGATGTCTGGCGGAGTCTTCACCCTAACTTTGTGCTTTCTCAAGGAGGTACAGAGGGGTGGAGGCTCGCGGATCGATGAACTGTACACCTCCAGGGCGCGTGTTTCCCAGGAGACAGCTGCCTCCGTGCGCCAGGTTGCACTCTCGGACCAGCACCTGGTGTGAGTGCTGTCTGCATGGGTGGGGTCCGTGTCTGTGTACTGGCATTGCAACAACCAGCTCTGGAGGACAGCTGTTTCCAGGATCTGTTCCGGCAATTTTGGAGGACCTAGCAGGAAGAACAGGGGAGTTTCCCCTCCCTGAGGCTTTGGTGGAAAGTGGACAAGGCTCACATCTGACGTTCTGCCAGGCTTATGCTCATGGGCAGATGTCTGGGATGACTGGCTGCACCATGGCCTGATATGGAAACACAATGCCTTTGAATGGAAAAGCCTACAAAAGGCAGTGGATACAGTCCATCTACCACAGGCCATGCTCTCACCTCGCTGCTTGAGAAGGAGCTGACCAACGTAGGGTCCTGGCTAGGGCCGATTAATGGACATCACCCCTCTGGGAAGAGTACAAGAGGAAGAAGGCATCGCCGAGGCACCTGCAGCTTGAGAGATCCCAAGGCGCTTACCTGAGGTCGTGGGTCCAGATGCTGCAGGCTCTGGACCATGGCTTGCCCTCCTTCTGTTCTCTTGAGAAGCGAAGGGGTGTCCGCAGACAGCTCATGGAATCGCTGGCAGAGGATGGCTCCACAGTCAGAGATCCGGTGAGAATTATTGCGGAAGTCTATTTCTTTTATATGGCTGTCCTGTGCAGTGAGGATGCCCGCTGTCTCTGTGCGAGGACTTACGAAGGGTCAGCCCTGGGGATGCTGAGTGGCTAGATGCTCTGCTATCTTTGGAGGAGCTGACCGAGCCCTCAACCAGCTGCAGAGGGGCAAGTCCCCAGGACTGGATGGATAGAGAGTTGAATTTCTCCTAGGAATTGATTATGCCAGGGTATTGAGGGAAAGCCTGGTGATGGGTGAAATGCCCCTCTCCTGGGGCACAGAGCTGTTGTAGCCCTGCTACCAAAAAAAAGAGGATTGCTATTGCCTAGAGTGTTGGCACCCACCATCTCTCCTAAGTGCGGAGTATAAGATCTTTGCCTGGGCAATGGCCAATCGTCTGGCTCTGTGCAGGCCAAATGATCCACCCTGATCAGTCCTACATGGTCCCAGGGTGATCTATCCAGGACATTAGCCACCTTCTCTGGGATCTGATTTACCTGGTCTGTCAGTTGCCTTTCTCTCCCTTGACCAGTAGAAGGCATTTGACAGGATGAACCACAAATACCCTTTTGGGACTCTGCAAGCATTTGGGTCTGATTGTTGTACACTGCTATAGAAGGCCTCGTTAAGGTTTATGAGTCCCTGACAACATGCTTGTGCTTGGGGGTGGGGCGCATTTTGGGTGCAATTGTGTTCTGTCTGCATGGAGTCATTCCTGTGCCTTCTCCATAACTGTTGGATACCTAAGGAGCACTGGACTAATTGGTGGCATCCGTTAGTCTCGTGAGACCATGGATCTGTGCCTGTAAAGATATACCATCACTGACCTTCATGAAATTCTGGGGATCTCCCATCCACTGACACGAACCCCATAGCTCCCTCACCCCACACCTCCCGTTTCTACCTCCTACATAAGATCCACAAACCTGCCTGTCCAGGTAGACCCATTATTTCTGCTTGTTCCTGTCCCACTGAAGTTGTATCTTCATACCTCGATTCAGTTTTATCCCACCCTCCAGCTCCAGCTCACCTTCCTACTTACATCCATAACAGATCACATGCTCTTGACCTTTTCAAAGGTTTCAACCTCCTTGATCATCTTATTTTCACTACCGATGTCCAGTCCCTGTACACCTCCATCCTCCACCAGAAAGACCTCAAAGCTCTCCGTTTCTTTCTGGACACCAGAGCCAACCAATTCCCCTCCAACACCACTTTCGTCCATCTGGTGGAACTGATCCTCAGTCTCAATAATGTCTCTTTTGGCTCCTCCCACTCCTTTCAAACAAAAGGTATAGCCATGGGCACCTGCTTGGGTCCCAGCTATGCCTGCCATTTTGTGGGCTACGTGGAACAATCTATCTTCCAAGCCTTTACTGGTAGGCAGTGGAGGCCAATTCTCTGGATTCTTTCAAGAAAGAGTTAGATAGAGCTCTTAAAGATAGTGGAGTCAAGGGATATAGGGAGAAGGTAGGAACAAGGTACTGATTGGGGATGATCAGCCATGATCACAGTGAATGGCGGTGCTGGCTCGAAGGGTTGAATGTCCTACTCCTGCACCTATTGTCTATTGTCTACTGTCTACTCACTAACTGAGATTCTACGAACAATGGTTGTATTGCCAGCCATAGATGGTATTTGAGCTATGCCTAGCCACACAGTCATAGGTATAGAAAGAGTAGAGCAGTGGGCTAAATGCACGCCCCTGAGGTGCACCATTGTTGATCGTCAGCGAAGAGGAGTTGTTATCACCAATCCACACAGCTTGTGGTCTTCCAATTAGGAAGCTGAGGGTCCAATTGCAGAGGGAGGTACAGAGGCCCAGGTTCTGCAACTTCTCCACTGTTCTCCCTCCTAGCATTTATCCTTGAAAGTGGAACATGTGCTGCACCTGCCCCTACACCACCTCTCTCACTACCATTCAGGGCCCCAAACAGTCCTTCCAGGTGAGGTGACACTTCACCTGTGAGCCTGTTGGAGTCATATACTGTGTCCGATGCTCCTGGTGTGGCCTCCTATATATCGTTGAGACCCAACGTGGATTGGGAGGCCACTTCGCCGAGGACCTATGCAACATCCACCAGAATAAGCGGGATCTCCCAGTGGCTGTCATTATAATTCCACTTCCCATTCCCATTCAGATATGTCAGTCTATGGCCTTCTCCACTGTCATGATGAGGCCATATTTAGGTTGGAGGAACAACACCTTGCATTCACCTGGGTAGCCTCCAACCTGATAGCATGAACATCGATTTCTCGAACTTCTGGTAATGTCCCCCCTCACCATTCCCCATTCCCTTTTTCCTCTTCCACTTTATCTCCTTGCCTGCCGATTGCCTCCCTCTGGTGCTCCTGCCCCCCCACCTTCTTCCATGGCCTCCTGTCCTGTCCCCTTCTCCAGCCCTGTATCTCTTTCATCAATCAACTTTCCAGCTCTTTACTTCATCCCTCGCCCTCCCAATGTTGCCTATTACCTTTCTTCCTCCCCCCACCTTTTAAATCTACTCCATCTTTTTTTTTACCTCCAGTCCTGCCGAAGGACCGAAATGTAGACTGTACTCTTCCCCATAGATGTTGCCTGGCCTGCTGAGTTCCTCCAGCATTTTGTGTGTGTTGCTCGGATTTCCAGCATCTGCAGATTTTCTCTTGTTTGTTTCAGACAGTAATAATTATATTTTAATTTGAATTTATTTACTATCTTGTAAATACTTGATGTTTGTACTTTGTGTATTTTCTATGTAAATACACTTTTTAGTTTTGTTTAAAGAAGATGAAAGGTGTGATGCTGAGGAAGATTCACACTGTGGGAGGGCTAGGCTTTGTAGCAGGGGATTGCTATCCTGATATGCCTCATCCTAACTATGGTCATTGTTTTGTTGCAGGGAGGAGATTGGCCAGGAGGAAAAGGCCCGGTTTGGGGAGCTGTGCTCAGAAGAAAACAATCACGGCAGAGAGTGGTTTGCGAGATACGTTAGTGCTCAGGTGCAGACAGTTGGTGGCTTAGTAGAAGATTACAAGTTGTGATTGTGCTAGACATATTCTGGCTGTAGGTTCTGGGCTTCGGTTATTGCTGGGTTTTGACCATAAGAAGACATAGGCCATGTCTAGGCCTAGAATTAGGCCATTCAGCCCATCATGTTTCCTCTGTCATTCAATCATGGCTGACCCTTTTATCCCTTCTTTAGCCCCACCTCGGCCTTTTCCCCATAGCCTTTGATGCCATGTCCAATCAGGAACCTGTCGAGCTCTGCCTTAAATACACCCAACGACCTGGCCTCCACAGCTGCCTGTGGTAATAAATTCCACAAATTCATCACCCTCTGGCTAAAGAAATTTCTCCACATCCCTGTTTTAAATGGATGCGCCTCTATCCTAAGGCTGTACCCCCTTGTCCTAGACTCCCCACCATAGGAAACGTCCTTTCCACATCCACTCTGTCTAGGGCTTTCAACATTCAAAAGGTTTCAATGAGATCCCCTCCCCCTTCTTCTAAATTCCAACAAGTACAGACCCAGAGCCAAAAAACATTCTTCGTATGAGCAAATAGTGAGGTAGTGTTCATGGACAGTTCACAGATCTGATGGCAGAGGGGAGGAAGCTGTTCCTGAATCATTGAGCATGGGTCTTCAGGCTCCTGTACCTGTAGGCTGGCTGGTGGCACAATAGCATCAGCGCCGGACTCTGGAGCGAAGGCTGCCGAGTTCGAATCCAAGTCGGGCCACCCCCGAGCACGCTTTCCATCTGTGCCGGGTTGAACGTCGAGCTAGCCACTCGGCCTCATAAAAAACAAGGGTCGAGTCAGGAATGTTCACATCGTGACCCGGTTAATCCAAAAGGAGACCAATCCTTACACCATGCGCCAGACAAGAATGGCTGACTGTCTGGTGCGACACGCTAAAAAAAATCTCTTCCCTGATGGTAGCAATAAGAAGAGGGCATATCCAGGGTAGTGAGAGTCCTTAGTGAGGGTGTTAAGGTCTGATGTTCCTCTTCTACACTCTCCAGGTGATAACATCATAAATTGTCCAAGCTTGCAAATTTAGTTATTCTGTCTCAGCAAGTGTTGTGGTCCAGCTGACCTCCAGTCGTCTATTCCAGGGAACACGGGGTATTCTGTCCTCCAAGATCTTTTAATTGCATTTATTTATTTAGAGATACAGCACCGAAAAGGCCCTTCCAGGCGTTGAGCTGCACTGCGCAGCAACACCTCAACAACCCCAATTTCACTCTAACCTAATCACAGGACGATTTACAACGACCAGTTAACCTACCTGGTACGAGCTGTAATAGAGTTGCACTGCTGTGGTGCCTAATTACATTTGTATATCTGCAGGGAAAGGGTAGGAGTCAGACAGTTTGAAGAGCTCATTCCAAGAGCTATCACTGGCCTGTGGGACTGTATGCTTAGCTTGGTTGTTTGATTTTTAAACCTTTGTCACTGAAGCCTGCACCACATCTATTGAAATTCTGATCCTAAATAACACTGGATGATTTCCCAAAGAATATGTAAATGCAAGAAGTGGACTTCAGAGCAGGTAGAGCTGACTCCAGCACCTCTCACCTCTGCCACTGTCTGTGTTAAGTTTGCACTTTCCCTTTAAACACTGCAGGCCATTTAGACCACAATTCCATTGGACTGATGTAAATTCCCCCAACTAGTACAGTTGGATGACAGGTAAATTGGGGAGTCCCATCCCACAATACTGACTATTTATTCTCCTCCATAGGTACTTCCTGGATTCCTCGTGTGCGCGTGTGTGTGTGTGTGTGTGTGTGAAATTTGTGGTAGCAGTACAGTGCAAATACATAACATCACTAAAAATTACATAATAAGGAATAACGAGGAGTAATGTATTCAGAAATCTGATGGCAGAGAGGAAAAGCTGCTTCTGAAACATTGAGTGTGGGTCCTCGGGCTCCCTGGTAGCGGTAATGAGAAGACAGCATGTCCTGGGTGGAGAAGGTCCTTCATCACCACCTTGAGGCAACAGGTTGTGAAGATGTCCTCGATGGTGGAGAGACTTGTGCCCATAATGGAGCTGGCACTCTCTGCACCAAACAGTGACGTAACCAGTCCAAATGCTCTCCACCATACATCTGAAGAAATTTGCTAGGGTCTTCAGAAGCAGAATCAGGTTTAATATCACCAGCATATATCATGAAATTTGTTAACTTAGTGCGTCAGCAGTACGATGCATTAGGTGATAAGTATAGAAAAAATAAATGAATTACAGCAAGTATATATACAGTGGCATGCAAAAGTTTGCACACCCCGGTCGAAATTTTTGTTACTGTGAATAGCTAGACGAGTAAAAGATGAACTGATTTCCAAAAGGCATAAAGTTAAAGATGACACATTTCTTTAATATTTTAAGCAAGATTACTTTTTTATGTCCATCTTTTACAGTTTCAAAATAACAAAAAAGGAAAGGGGCCCGAAGCAAAAGTTTGGGAGCCCTGCATGGTCAGTACTTAGTAACGCCTCCTTTGGCAAGGATCACAGCTTGTAAATGCTTTCTGTAGCCAGCTAAGAGTCTTTCAATTCTTATTTGGGGGATTTTTGCCCTTTCTTCCTTGCAAAAGGCTTCTAGTTCTGTGAGATTATTGGGCCATCTTGCATGCACTGCTCTTTTGAGGTCTATCCACAGATTCTCGATGATGTTTAGGTCGGGGGACAATGAAGGCCACGGCAAAGCATTTAGTTTGTGCCTCTTGAGGTAGTCCATTGTGGATTTTGAGGTGTGTTTAGGATCATTATCCTGTTGTAGAAACCATCCTCTTTTCAACTTCAGCTTTTTTACAGACGGTATGATGTTTGCTTCCAGCATTTGCTGATATTTAATTGAATTCATTCTTCCCTCTACCAGTGAAATGTTCCCCGTGCTACTGGCTGCAACACAAGCCCAAAGCATGATCGATCCACCCCTGTGCTTAACAGTTGGAGAGGTGTTCTTTTCATGAAATTCCGCACCCTTTTTTCTCCAAACATACATTTGCTCAATGCGGCCAAGAAGTTCTATTTTAACTTCATCAGTCCACATGACTTGATTCCAAAATGCATCAGGCTTGTTTAGATGTTCCTTTGCAAACTTCTGATGCTGAATTTTGTGGTGAGGACGCAGGAAAGGTTTTCTTCTGATGACTCTTCCATGAAGGTCATATTTGTGCAGGTGTCACTGCACAATAGAACAGCGCACCACCACTCCAGAGTCTGCTAAATCTTCCTGAAGGTCTTTTGCAGTCAAACGGGGGTTTTGATTTGCCTTTCTAGCAATTCTACGAGCAGTGCTCTCTGAAAGTTTAATTGGTCTTCCAGACCTCAACTTGACCTCCACCGTTCCTGTTAACTGCCATTTCTTCATTACATTGCGAACTGAGGAAACGGCTACCTGAAAACGCTTTGCTATCTTCTTATAGCCTTCTCCTGCTTTGTGGGCATCATTTATTTCAATTTTCAGAGTGCTAGGCAGCTGCTTAGAGGAGCCCATGGCTGCTGATTGTTGGGACAAGGTTTGAGGAGACAGGGTATTTATAAAGCTTTGAAATTTGCATCACCTGGCCTTTCCTAACGATGACTGTGATCAAGCCATAGCCCTAACAAGCTAATTAAGGTCTGAGACCTTGGTAAAAGTTATCTGAGAGCTCAAATCTCTTGGGGTGCCCAAACTTTTGCATGGTGTTCCTTTCCTTTTTTTCACTCTAAAATTGTACAAAACAAAAATAATACATTAATCTTGCTTAAAATGTTGAAAAGAATGTTTCATCTTTAACTTTATGACTTTTGGAGATCAGTTCATCTTCTATTCACTTAACTATTCACAGTAACAGAAATTTTGACCGGGGTGCCCAAACTTTTGCATGCCACCATTTAGTGCAAAAACAGAAATATTTAAAAAGATGAGGTAGTGTTAATGCGCTCAATGTCCATTTAGAAACAAGACAGCAGGGGGAAGAAGCTTCAGGTTGGCATACCTGAGTGCCATGTCCCAGTTTGTCCTAGGGAGGGTAGTATGGCCACCTTGTCTGTTATGACCATCAACTATCAAGGACAGACTTTATTCCTTCCCTTTATTCTCCTTGCGTTCTCATTAACTCCCTGCAGATCCTGTTGCCTACCCACCCACCTGGCACAGGCTATGGGTTTAATTAACTGGTCATCCTCAGCGTCTTGGGTTGTTCTGGGGTACAATCTCACAGTCACCAGCAGAATGTACAAACTCCCTGTGCAGGATTGGGCCCAGATCTCTGGCGCTATGAGATAATGGCTGTACCTGCTGTCTGTTGTAATGGCTCAGAAAAGCAGTACCAGAAACTTAGTTACTGTCCCAGCAGTCATGAGAAGATAGAGCGCGCACACAGGGGCCACAATGAGTGCAGTTCTGGTCACTGCACGAGGTGTAATTCCACCAGACAGGGGTCAGTGGGGATTCCACAGGCTGGAGCATTTTGGATGCCAGAACAGGATGGGCAATCTGGCTTTGTTTTCTATGGCTGAAGGAGGCTGATACCTGGAACACATTGTCTGATGAAACATTTTGGATAAATACTTGAAATGCCAAGACAAGTATTGGCGATACTTTGGGCCAGTGCTGGAAAACGGGATTAGTATAGATAGGTACTTGATATCTGGCATAGGCAGATGGGCTGAAGGGTCTGTTCCTGTATTCCAATGCTCTGACTCTGGATTCTTTCCATCTTCCCAGCGGTGCCATTCCAAATGCATTTCCGAACATGCTTTCTACCGACTGGTGCAGTCTTTCGCTGTGGTTCTGTTTGAGTGAGTATTTTTTCATTTGTGTTTGAGTTACTTGTAGTATTATGTCCACTTCCAGTTGCCTCATTACAGGAAGGATGTGGAAGCTTTAGAGAGAGTGCAGAGGTGATTTACCAGGATACTGCCTAGACTAGAGAGTATGTCTTATAGGAAAGGTTGAGTGTGCTAGAGCTTTTCTCTTTGGAGTGAAGGAGAATGAGAGGTGACTTGGTAAAAATGTTGAAGATGATATGAGCTATAATTCGAGTGGTCAGTCAGAGACTTTTTCCCAGGGTGGGAAGCTAATACAAGGGGCATAACTTTGAAGTGATTGGAAAAAGTATGGGGGGCTGTCAGAGTTAGGTTATTTACAGAGTGGTGGGTGTGTGGAATGCGTAATCAGGGGCGGAGGTAGAAGCAGATAGATTTGGAACATTTAAGAGACTATAAGATAGGCCCATGGGTGAAAGAAAAGTGGAGGACTATGTAGGGGGAAAGGGTTAGATTCATCCTAGAGTAGGTTAAAGGGTTGGCATAAAATCGTTGGCCAAGAGGCAATGTTCCCTCTAATTTTTAGCAGTCAGTGTGCACAAAAATCTTATGTTGTGCAAATTTTTTTTCCTGTGATACAAGTATGTGCGCACTGAATGCACACGTGCCACAGTTTATGTAGGTTTACAAAACATTTGACATAAAACTGCACAGAATAACAACAAAATACCATACATATTCAAGTCACTCCGTTATTTTTACTCACTCCTGTCTTTGGCATTTACCCATTCTTTGTAAACTCTATCTGGACTAACAGAAGTTCCATCCAATTGATAGCTTTTGATTCTCATTAACATATCCAAATGACATTCACCTAAATGGTTTCTCAGCTTGTTTTTGAGTTGATTCATCAGGCTAAAACCACGCTCACAGTCCGCACTAGACGCAAGAAAAGTTCCCGCAATGTCCATCGACTGTGCAAGCTTGCAAGACTGTTCATTTTGAAGTACAAATGCCACCATTTGAGCAAAGTTTGAAATCAGTTTGGATTTAATTTTTTCTTGCACGGAAAATTTGAAATCTTAAACTATCTAACTATTACAGTATTTTCAGCTAGAAATTCATGATATTTTAGACATAAGGCATTAATGTGTTCATCGCCAAACGTGAAGTCAGAATCTGCAATTGCGGAGAAATCGAAAGCTGACCATTCTTGTACCTCATCTTCAGGAAACCTTTCTTCGAAATGAACACAAAGACTTTATAAAAGTCAACAGCGAACTTTTATCTACTGTGACATTTTCTTCTCGTTGTTGGCTTCGCAAAACTTTAACTTTGTCACTCCACGAAACATTGTCCCCAGATACTGCTGTCTTATCTTGTTAATTTTGCCTCGCGCAAAATGAAGTGAATCAATCGGTGTCAGGCCACTCTTTTGCAGAATCTTGCACAGTGCAGCCGGTTCATCAAAGACATCACTTAAAACCTGTAAACTTTGCGTGTGATGTTTATCAATTTCTTGTGACAGTGTTTAGACATTGCTCTGTGACAACACCGGTGCCAAGCTATATCAGCCCCAGTGCCCTTCCCTTGGACAACATCGGTGGCGTGGAGAGGGGAGACTTGCAGCATGGGCAACTGCCAGTCTTCCATACAACCTTGCCCAGGCCTGCGCCCTGGAGACCTTCCAAGGCGCAAATCCATGGTCTCACGAGACTAACGGATGCCTAATAAATAATTTAGCCCCAGGGTCATTTGACTGATCTTTTTCGATTAAAAACTTAGTAAGCTATCTACAGGATTAGAAACAGGTCTTTGTAAACTTTATGATATGAACACTGTCCACCAAAGATGGCTGCCGCCGTGACGTAGCTGTACAAACCGGAACAGGAAAGGTGAAATGACGTAAAATAGTGACGTGCATTGTGGTATCTGAAAAACCGACTAACTAGTTAACAGAAACATTTAACTAAAAGATTAATCTCAATCAGTATAATTATTAATTGCTACATTATTTTAGGTAACTAATTTTGTGCGCACATTAATTTCCTTTGTGCGCTGGTTGAAAAACGTGTGTGTACACGCAACGCGCACAGCTTACCGAGAACATAGCCAAGAGGCCTGTAGGGTGCGATGTTCTGTGTTTTGAAATGTAATCAATTGCATATACCACATACTATGGCATTTTGAAAACAATGCATTGATCCTCCCCGGCCCCTCTACAAACTGCCTTGCAGACCCTTGCCCAATAACTCCACATCAGCTCCCAGACCCGCCACCTCCATCGCCAAATAGACCGGGGCAGTGGGTGCTTTCTGCAGCTGCCCCAACAATACACCATCTTATCAATGGTCCCTTATCACCTCTAGGTCTAAATGATGGGATTCTCTCCCCAGCAGCACAGCGAGGTCATCTCCACCAGGACATCAGCAGCTCACCGGAGCCTTCTTGAGGGCAGTGAAAACTGGTCATGCTGGGATACCGTTAACCCGAAAAATCAGTGTGCACTTGCTAACAGCTGCCACCCACAGGCTGTGTGTCTCCTCACAGCTAACTTTGTGCCCCTTGCACATTGCTCCATCTCCTGCGCAGCCAGTCTGAATCGGTGTGCCTGTGATGTGAGGACGGGTCTGTGTGTGCCTGTGATGTGAGGACGGATCTGTGTGTGCCTGTGATGTGAGGACGGATCTGTGTGTGTCTGTGATGAGGGCGGATCTGTGTGTGTCTGTGATGTGAGGACAGATCTGTGTGTGTCTGTGATGTGAAGACGGGTCTGTGTGTGTCTGTGTCTGTGTGTGGCTGCGATGTGAGGACGGATCTGTGTGTGTCTGCGATGTGAGGACGGGTCTGTGTGTGGCTGTGATGTGAGGACTGATCTGTGTGTGTCTGTGATGTGAGGACGGATCGGTGTGTCTGTGATCTGATGACGGGTCTGTGTGTGTCTGTGATGTGAGGACGGATCGGTGTGTCTGTGATCTGACGACGGGTCTATGTGTGTCTGTGATGTGAGGACGGATCTGTGTAGCTGTGATGTGAGGACGGATCTGTGTAGCTGTGATGTGAGGACGGATCTGTGTGTGTCTGTGATGTGAGGGCGGATCTGTGTGTGTCTCTGATGTGAGGACGGATCTGTGTGTGTCTGTGGTGTGAGGACGGATCTGTGTGTGGCTGTGATGTGAGGACGGATCTGTGTGTGTCTGTGGTGTGAGGACGGATCTGTGTGGCTGTGATGTGAGGACGGATCTGTGTGTGTCTGTGATGTGAGGACGAATCTGTGTGTGTCTGTGATGTGAGGACGAATCGGTGTGGGTCTGATGTGAGGACGGATCTGTGTGTGTCTGTGATGTGAGGACGGATGTGTGTGTCTGTGATGTGAGGACGGATGTGTCTGTGATGTGAATACGGGTCTGTGTGTGTCTGTGATGTGAGGACGGGTCTGTGTGTGTCTGTGATGTGAGGATGAATCTGTGTGTGTCTGTGATGTGAGGACGGGTCTGTGTGTGTCTTGATGTGAGGACGGATCGGTGTAGCTGTGATGTGAGGAGGGATCTGTGTGTGTCTGTGATGTGAGGACCGGTCTGTGTGTGTCTGTGATGTGAGGACGGATCGGTGTAGCTGTGATGTGAGGACGGGTCTGTGTGTGTCTGTGATGTGAGGACGGGTCTGTCTGTGTCTGTGATGTGAGGACGGGTCTGTCTGTGTCTGTGATGTGAGGACGGATCGGTGTAGCTGTGATGTGAGGACGGGTCTGTGTGTGTCTGTGATGTGAGGACGGGTCTGTCTGTGTCTGTGTCTGTGATGTGAGGACGGGTCTGTCTGTGTCTGTGATGTGAGGACGGGTCTGTGTGTGTCTGTGATGTGAGGACGGGTCTGTGTGTGTCTGTGATGTGATGACGGGTCACTGTGTGTCTGTGATGTGATGACGGATCGGTGTAGCTGTGATGTGAGGACGGATCGGTGTAGCTGTGATGTGAGGACGGGTCTGTGTGTGGCTGTGATGTGAGGACGGGTCTATGTGTGTCTGTGACGTGAGGTCAGGTCTGTGTGTGTCTGTGATGTGAGGACGGGTCTGTGTGTGTCTGTGATGTGAGGACGAATCTGTGTGTGTCTCTGATGTGAGGACGGGTCTGTGTGTGTCTGTGATGTGAGGATGAATCTGTTTGTGTTTGTGATGTGAGGACGGGTCTGTGTGTGTCTGTGATGTGATGACGGATCGGTGTAACTGTGATGTGAGGACGGATCGGTGTAGATGTGATGTGAGGACGGGTCTGTGTGTGTCTGTGATGTGAGGACAGGTCTGTGTGTGTCTGTGATGTGAGGACGGCTCGGTGTAGCTGTGATGTGAGGACGGATCGGTGTAGTTGTGATGTGAGGACGGGTCTGTGTGTGTCTGTGATGTGAGGACGGGTCTGTGTGTGTCTGATGTGAGGACGGGTCTGTGTGTGTCTGTGATGTGAGGACGGCTCGGTGTAGCTGTGATGTGAGGACTGATCGGTGTAGTTGTGATGTGAGGACGGGTCTGTGTGTGTCTGTAATGTGAGGACGGGTCTGTGTGTGTCTGTGATGTGAGGACGGCTCGGTGTAGCTGTGATGTGAGGACGGATCGGTGTAGTTGTGATGTGAGGACGGGTCTGTGTGTGTCTGTGATGTGAGGACGGGTCTGTGTGTGTCTGTGATGTGAGGACGGCTCGGTGTAACTGTGATTTGAGGACGGCTCGGTGTAACTGTGATGTGAGGACGGATCGGTGTAACTGTGATGTGAGGACGGATCGGTGTAGTTGTGATGTGAGGACGGGTCTGTGTGTGTCTGATGTGAGGACGGGTCTGTGTGTGGCTGTGATGTGAGGACGGATCGGTGTGGCTGCTCACTGCCGCCCACACAGAGACCAGCCTCAGCCATGTGGCTGTCTGCATTTGTGTGAACCCAAATTCAAGTGAATATTACCCTCAGGAGAAGAGGAAAGGAATTAGAAATAAAAATGTATAATAAAAATATGTAAGTAGCAAATTGTAGTCAATAATTTTCAACCCTTATAGAAACGTTATGCGCGACGCAGGCAGTGAAACTTGCAGCAGAGTAGTCTACATCGCTGCCCCTCTGTTCTGTGGGAACTTACATATTGACATCTGTTAGTCTCGTGAGACCATTGGTAGGTTTCCAGGGCGCAGGCCTGGGCAAGGTTGTATGGAAGACTGGCAGTTGCCCATGCTGCAAGTCTCCCCTCTCCACAACACCGGTGTTGTCCAAGGGAAGGGCAGTACGACCTATACAGCTTGGCACCGGTGTCGTCGCAGAGCAGTGTGTGATTAAGTGCCTTGCTTAAGGACACAACACACAGCCTCAGCCAAGGCTCGAACTAACGACCTTCAGGTCACTAGACGAACGTCTTAACCACTTGGCCACGTGCCAACATCGGTGGGAACTAAGATGGGAATTATCAGTAACATGGTGGCATAATGGTTAGTGTTAACACTTCACAGCACATCCTCAGACTGTGTTGGTCATTAACACAAACTCCCTTACCACCATTCAGGGCCCCAGATTGTCCTTCCAGGTGAGGCAACACTTCACCTGTGAGTCGGCTGGGGTGATATACTGTGTTCAGTGCTCCTGATGTGGCCTTTTATATATTGGCGAGACCCGACGCAGACTGGGAGACCGTTTCGCGGAAAACCTATGCTCTGTCCACCAGAGAAAGCAGGGTCTCCCAGTGGCCACACATTTTAATTCCACGTCCCATTCCCATTCTGACATGTCTATCCACGGCCTCCTCTGCTGTAAAGATGAAGCCACACTCAGGTTGGAGGAACAACACCTTATATTCCGTCTGGGTAGCCCCCAAGCTGATGGCATGAACATTGACTTCACTGACTAGCTGTTAATGCCTCTCCTCCACTTCTTACCCCATGCCTTATTTATTTATTATTTTTTCCTTTTTTCTCTCTGGGTCCCTCTCACGATAACTCCTTGCCTGCTCTCCGTCTTCCTCCGGTGCTCCCCTCCCCCTTTCTTTCTCCCTAGGCCTCCCGTCCCATGATCCTCCCCCTTCTCCAACTCTGTATCCTTTTTGCCTATCACCTGTCCAGCTCTTGGCTCCATCCCTTCCCCTCCTGTCTTCTCCTATCATTTCGGCTCCCCTCCCCCCCCCACATTCAAATCTCTTATTATCTCTTTCTTCAGTTAGGCCTGACGAAGGCTCTTGGCCTGAAACGTGAACTGTACCTCTTCCTACAGATGCTGCTTGGCCTGCTGAGTTCACCAGCAACTTTGATGTGTGTGTTGCTCTTCCTAGAGATGCTGCCTGGCCTGCTGCGTTCCACCAGCATTTTGTGTGTGTTGCTTGACACATTTTACTATACGTTTCAATGTACCATATGAATCAGAATTGGGTTTAATATCACTGGCATACTGTATGTTGTGAAATTTGTTATTTTGTGGCAGCAGTACATTGCAATACATAATAAGAAAACTATAAAGTACAATAAGATACATATAGTGTAGTAAGTTGTGCAATAAGAGAGAAAAAAGTACTGAAGTAGTGTTGATGGGTTCATTGTCCATTCAGAAATCTGATGGCAGAGCGGAAGGAGCTGTTCCTGAAATGTTGAGTGTGTGTCTTCAGGCTCCTATATCTCCTCATTGATGGTAGCAATGAGAAGAGGACATGTATGCCCTGGGTGATGGGGGTCCTTAATGATGGATGCTGCCTTTTTGAGTCTTCACCTTTTATAGATGTCCTCGATGCTGGGGAGGCTAGTGCCCATGATAGAGCAGGCTGACTTTGCAATTTTCTGCAAATTTTTCTGGTCAATGTGGCAAATAAAGCTGATCTTCAAGCAGTCACTCCTGGACTGCTGGTGACTTAAATTTGCTTTGCTTTCCTGCCACTGTGGCAATTATGTGGCAGTCATAATCTTCAGAAACACTATGCCAAGAGAGATTCCTGGGCTGGTCCTCCCACAGGATGTGTGTGTGCTATCAACTCCATCTGGTGTCCCACCTCCTTCCCATTTTGTGTGTCTGTGTGTGTGAGCGCGCGCACGCAGTGGGGCCCTGAATCGTGAGCACAGACTACAGAATGTGGTGTTTATATTGCAGGTGCTACCAGAGGGATGACTTTGGCCCGGCCAAGAATCTGATGACCATGTGCTTCACCTTCTATCACATGGGTAAGTGAGAGTTTTGGTTGGATTCTGCTGACATTGACTTATGGCATGGCTCGGTGAGGCTCTTCGGGGATCTGTAATGGGGCTGAAGAGCGAGTTCATGCAGAACCGTTAATCTGCCTGGTTGTATCGACCTGCATCCAGACCATAGCCCTCCGTACCTCTACTGCCCATGTACCCATCCAAATTTCGATTAAATGTGGAAACTGAACTCACTTCCTCTGGCAGCTCGTTCCACACTCCCACCACCTCCGAAGTGAAGAAGATCCCCCTCATGTTCCCCTTAAACATTTCACCTTTCACCTTTAAGGCCAGCGATGTTGTGGGGTTGGAACTGGACTCTCTGACGGTGGTGTCTGAAAAGAGGATGCTGTCCAAGTTGCATGCCATCTTGGACAATGTCTCCCATCCACTACATAATGTACTGGGTGGGCACAGGAGTACATTCAGCCAGAGACTCATTCCACCGAGATGCAACACTGAGCGTCATAGGAAGTCATTCCTGCCTGTGGCCATCAAACTTTACAACTCCTCCCTTGGAGGGTCAGACACCCTGAGCCAATAGGCTGGTCCTGGACATTTCCTGGCATAATTTGCATATTACTATTTAACTATTTATGGTTTTATTACTCTTTATTATTTATGGTGCAACTGTAACGAAAACCAATTTCCCCCGGGATCAATAAAGTATGACTATGACTAATCCCTGACCTCTAGTTGTAGACTCACCCAACCTCTGGAAAAAGCTTGCTTGCATTTACTCTATCTATACCCCGCATAATTTTGTATACCCCTATCAAATATCCCCTCAATCTTCTATGCCCAAAGTTAAAAGTACATTTATTATCAAAGTTTATATACTTTATACAACTTTGAGATTCGTCTCCTTACAGGCAGCCACAAAATGAAGAAACCCAATAGAACCCATATTTTTTAAAAAAGAGAGCTTGTCAAGCACCCAGTGTACAGAGGGAAAAAACAAGTCATGCAAACAGTGAAAATAAGCAAATAATATTCAGAACTGAAGTTCCCGGAAGTGAGTCCTCAGGAGTGAAGCCAGTCTCAGCTGATCCAGGCCACAGCCTGGGTGCCTGGGTAGAGCACAGAGATGAGCAGCAAGCTGAATACTGGCCCAGTCTTCTCCTCCAGCTTCAGCACCCTGACCTTTCAATCTAGGGAATGAGATCCGAATCTATTCAATCTTTCCCTGTAACTCGGGTCCTCCAGTCTTGGCAACATCCTCGTAAGTTTTCTCTATACTCTTTCAAACTTATTTCCAGCTTTCCTGTAGGTAGATCACCAAAACTGCACACAATACTCCAAACTAGGCTTCACCAATATCTTGTACAACTTCAACATAACATTACAACTCTTGTATGCAATACATCGATTTATGAAACAGGAAGTGACTGTACCCTGAACAGACCAGAGGCAATATTCAGAGTGCTGCAAATTCTGCCCATAAACATCACCTAATGTACATTTATACTCTTGACTGGTGTGTTGGTCATCACATCAGACTAAGTACTGATACAAATCTCAGATACCGGAAATCAGTGACTGTGTGGATGATCTTGAGACAAAGCTTAAGCATTTGTAACAGTGTTCAGCCAAAGTGCCTTCCGTCAGCTCCGGATTTCATCTCAATCTTGGTCCAACATAGACCAAAGAGCTGAATTCCAGCAACAGTGGCAGTGACTGCCCTTCACCTCAAACCAACACAGAACCCCAGCATCGTCAGAAAATTAGATTATGAGAACACTCAGTCCTCTTTTATTGTCATTTAGAAATGCATACATGCATTAAGAAATGATACAATGTTTCTCTGGTGTGATATCACAGAAAACAAGACAGACCAAAGACTAACACTGACAAAACCACATAATTGTACCATATAGTTACAGCAGTGCAAAGCAATACCATAATTTGATGAAGAACAATCCATAGGCACAGTAAAAAAAAAGTCTCAAATTCCCCGAGTCGATCGACTCCCGAGTCCCCAGTAGCAGCGGCAAAAGGGAGAAACTCCCTGCCATAAACCTCCAGGCACCGTCAACTTGCCGATACCTTGGAAGCAGCCGACCCTGAGTCCGTCCGTCCGAAAACTCCAAGCTTCCAAGCAGCCTCTCCGATGCAGCCTCTGGAGCGCCATCCTCTGCCGAGCGCCTTCGACCTCTCCCCGCCCGCTGAAACACACAAAGCCAAGGATTTCGAGGCCTTCAGCTCCAGAGATTGCAGTTACCACACAGTAGCAGCGGTAGCAAAGCAGACATGTCAGAAGTTTTCCAGGTGTTCCGCTACGCACTCACGTCTGTCTCCACCAAATCAGAATTGTGCACGGTCCCCTACTTGACAGATAACAGATATTCATCACCGGAGAGGCCGCACGCGCTGTCGTCACGCCGCCGTCTTCTCCCGAAGATGCGGGAGTTGGTGCAGGAGTTATCCAACTGGTCTCTCAAATTTGCCCACCATTCAATATGATCATGGCTGATCTACCTCAAGTCTCATCTCTTCCTCTGACAGTACCCAGTTCATTGGTTATTGAGGGTAAAACGTAGGCACAGCAGTTAGCATATCACTTTTACAGATTCCCACCGCTGTAAGGACATTCTCCCCGTGACTGTCCTCCCACATTCCAAAGACATACCATGCAGTAGGTTAAATGATCACGTGGGTGTAATTGGATGGTGCAGGCTCATTGGGCTGTTAGGGCCTGTTACCATGCAGTACAGTGCCTATGAAAAGTATTCATCCCTCGCGGAAGTTTTCATGTTTTATTGTTTTACAACATTGAATCACAGTGGATTTTTTGACACTGATCAACAGAAAAAGACTTTTTTGTGTCAAAGTGAAAACAGATCTCTACAAAGTGATCTACATTAATTACAAATATAAAACACAATAATTGATTGCATAAGTATTCACCCCCTTTAATATGACACAACAAATGATCACTCATGCAGCCAATTGGTTTTAGAAGTCACATAATTAGTGAAATTGAGATTTGTTTTTGGAGACCTGTGTGCAGTCAAGGTGTTTCAATTGATTGTAGTAAAAATACACCTTTATCTGCAAGGTCCAGCTGCTGGTGAGTCAGTATCCTGGCAAAAACTACACCATGAAGACAAAAGAACACTCCAAGCAACTCTGTGAAAAGATTATTGAAAAGCACAAGTCAGAGATAGATACAAGAAAATTTCCAAGTCACTGAATATCTCTTGGAGTACAATTAAGTCAATCATCAAGAAATGGAAAGAATATGGCAGAGCAGTAAATCTGCCTAGAGCAGGCTGTCCTCAAAAAGTGAGTGACCGTGTAAGAAGGAGACTAGTGAGGGGGGGTCACCAAGAGACCTACGACAACTCTGGAGGAGTTACAAGCTTCAGTGGCTGAGATGGGAGAGACTGCACATACAACAACTGTTGCCCAGGTGCTTCACCAGTTGCAGCTTTATGGAGAGTGGCAAAGAGAAACCCACCGTTAAAAAAAAAATGCACGTGAAATCTCGGCTAGAGTTTGCTGGAAGGCACGTGGGAGATTCTGAAGTCAGCTGGAAAGTCCTATGGTCTGCTGAAACCAAAATTGAGCTTTTTGGTCATCAGACTAAATACTATGTCTGGCTTAAGCCAAACACTGCACATCATCAAAAACACACCATCCCTACTGTGAAGCATGGTGGCGGCTGCATCATAAGACCATAAGACATAAGTGCAGAATTGGGCCATTTGTCCCACTGAGTCTGCTCTGCCGTGTAATCATGGCTGATCCTTTTTATCCCCTTCTCAGCCCCACTCCCCAGCCTTCTTCCCGTAAGCTTTGATGCCATGTCCAATCAAGAACCTGTGAAGCTCTGCCTTAAAAACACCCAAAGACGGCCCACACAGCTGCCTGTGGTAATAAATTCCACCACGGGAAACATCCTTTCCATATCTACTCTGTCCAGACCTTCCAACATTTGAAAGGTTTCAATGAGATCCCCTTTTGTCCTTCTAAATTCCAGTGAGTACAGACCCAGAGCTATCAAATGTTCCTTGTATGATAACTCTTTTATTCCTGGTATCATCCTTGTGAACCTCCTCTGAACCCTCTCTATTGCCAGCACATCTTTTCTTAGATGAGGAGCCCAAAACTGTTCACAATACTCAAGGTGAGAGCTCACCAGTGCTTTATAGAGCCTCAACATTACATCCCTGCTCTTGTATTCTAGACCTCTTGAAATGAACGCTAACATTGAACTTGCCTTCATCACCACCGACTCTACCTGCAAGTTCACCTTCAGGGTGTTCTGCACAAGGACTCCCAAATCCCTTTGCATCTCAGATTTTTGGTTCTTCTTCTCATTCAGAAAACAATCTGCACAAATATTTCTACTGCCAAAGTGCTTGACCATGCATTTTCCAACATTGTATTTCATTTGCCACTCTCTTCCCCTTTCTCCTGATCTAAGTCCTTCTGCAGCCTACCTGTTTCCTCAACACTCCTTGCCCCTCCATCAATCTTCATATCATCTAAAAACTATGCAACAAAGCCATCTATTCCATCATCTAAATCATTAATATACAGTGTTACGAGAATACACATAAAATTAAGATGTTTGCTGGCCTGGGCTAGCATCAGTGGCATCAGCAGTTGGTCTGCCACCTGCCCTCAGGGGAAGGAGAGATAAGGAACAATGGAGCAGCGTCTGGAGATGTGTAATGAAGGGATGTGGGAGGGAGAGCTGTCTGGAGCGGCTCCCCCCTTTGAACCCTGAACTGTTTGAAGTGATGGACAGGCGATACCCCAGCAGGGGGATAAAAAGGGACAGGTTCGCTAAGACAGACACACACGCCACCCGAGGTAACGAGACCCTGGAAGCGGTGCGCTTCTCATGAGTGGGTGAGAAGTACCGGACAACGACAAGGGTGGAAAGGTACGATCAGCGGGAACCCGGTGTGTGTCCGCCCTTGCCTGGGTGCCGGGTTCACTGCAGAGGATCGACCGCATCTGGAGGAGGGGTCACAGTCGGTGACCTCAGGTGACATCACCAAGGACCTGCCCAAAAGCTGTTTGTGAGCCATCTCGCTGGTCTGTGAGCCATCCCGCTGGTCTGTGAGTGAAGCAGTGTTCTGAATGATCAGTTGTTCCTATTCTGTCTCTCTTCCCCCACCTTGTCCATCGCCATGGCAACGATTACTGCGAACTGAACTACAAACTGGACTGAACTTTGAGTCATTTTGAAATTGGTCATTTACCCCTAGACAACGATAGAGCTTGATTGATGCTGTTATCTTAATTCTGTGCACATGTGTGGTTATCATTGTTGAATTGTTGCATTTATTATCCTTTCGATTACTGTGTTGCTTGTTTCTTTAATAAAACTTTCTTAGTTCTAGTACTCCAGACTCCAACTGAGTGATCCATTTCTGCTGGTTTGGCAACCCAGTTACGGGGTACGTAACAACAGCATAAAAAGAAGTGGTCCCAACACCGATCCCTGCGGAACACCACTGGTTACTGACAGCCAACCAGAAAGGATCCTTTTATTCCCACTCACTGCTTCTTACCAATCAGCCAGTGCTCTAACCATGCCAGTAACTTTCCTGTAATGCCATGGCTCTTAACTTGGTAAGCAGCCTCATGTGTGGCATCTTGTTAAAGGCCTTCTGAAAGTCCAAACATACAACATCCACTGTGGGTTGCTTCACTGCAGGAAGGCTTGCGAAGGTAGAAGGTAAAATAAATGCAGCAAAATACAGGGAAATCCAGGAGGAAAACCTGATGTAGTCTGCAAGAGAACTGCAAGTCGATTTGTTTTCCAGCAGGACAATGACCCCAAGCCAAAGCTACACAGGAATGGCTTGAAAACAACAAAATTAATGTCCTGGAGTGGTTAAGTCAGAGTTCAGACCTCAATCCAATTGAGAATTTATGGCTAGACTTGAAAAGGGCTGTTCGCTTATGATCCCCATGCAATCTGACAGAGCTTGAGCAGTTTTATGAAGAAGAACGGGGGAAATTTTCAGTGTTCCCATGTGCAAAGCTGATTGAGATCTATCCACACAGACTCAAGGCTGTAATTGCTGCCAAAGGTGCATCTACTAAACTCTGATTTGAAGAGGGTGAATACTTGTGCAATCAATTATTTTGTGTTTTATACTTGCAATTAATTTAGATCACTGTGTAGATATCTGTTTTCACTTTAACACAAGAGTCTTTTTCTGTTGATCAGTGTTAAAAAAGCCAAATTAAATCCACTATGATTTAATGTTGTAAAACAATAAAACATGAAAAATTCCAGGTTGTGGGTGAATACTTTTTTAGGCACTGTATCTCTAAGTAAACTAAAAAACCATTGCAGTGGTGGGAGTTTTATACCTAGTATGAAGAAGAATGGCTGAAGTCAACCCAACTCCAGGATGTCACTGGGGGATTTTCACTGACTTCACCCCACCCATCTTCAGCTGCTTCCTCAGTGACCTTTCTTCCATCACAAGGTCAGATGGGCTGAGTATTTACTGAATTTTCCATTGTGCAGCATCCCTTGGTTAGCTAACCCTCCCCAACACAAGCCAATCTCCCCACACAGATACAGTTCATCATCCTATTGTAGTTCCAAGTAGTCTGGTGTATACAGATCCCATTGGCCCCGAAATCCAAAACTATTGCACTTCCCTGCCTACAACCTATGCATTCATCTGTATTCACTGGCACAAGGCGCAGGTAGTAAGTAACTAGCAGATTGCTCCTGCTATAAGCCTCCTCCTTTCTTACCATGTCATGGATTGTGACCGGTGCTGCTCAGTGAGTTCCTGCCCCTGTAATGTATCTGGCATCCCACCCACAATCCCAGGCCCTGCTCATCTGTGAATCCCCATTAATATATCGGATGTCCCAATATAGTGGAGTAGAGAGAATTACAGAGGCATGAGGGAGGAGTTGGCCAGATTTGATTGGGAAAAGAACACTGGCAGGGATGACGGCAGAGCAACAATGGCTGGAATTTCTGGAAGCAATTCGGAAGGCACTGGATATATACATCACAAAGAGGAAGAAGTTTTCTAAAGGCAAGATGACACAGCTGTGGCCAACAAGGGAAGTCATAAAAGCCAAAGAGGGGGCATATAATGGAGCAAATATTAGTGGAAAGTTCAAAGATTGGAAAGATTTTAAATACCAACAGAAGACAATGACAAAAGTCATTAAGAAGGTAAAGATGGAATACAAAAGTAAGCTAGCCAATAATATTAAACAGAATACCAAAGTTTCTTCGGATACATAAAGTGTAAAAGAGAGGTGAGAGTGGATATCGGACCTCTGGAAAACGATGCTGGAGAGGTGGTAATGGGGAACAAGGAAATAGCGAACAAACTGAATAAGTTTTTTGCATCAGTCTTCACTGTGGAAAACACTAGCAGTATGATGGAAGTTCCAGGTGTCAGGGGGACGAAGTGTATGGAGTTACCATAGCTAGAGAGAAGGTCCTTGAAAAACTGAATATCTGAAGGTAGTTCAGTCACCTGGACCAGATGGTGTACACCCCAGGGTCTTGAAAGAGGTGATGAAGCAATTGTGGAGGCATTAGTAATGATCTTTCAATAATCTCTAGATTTTGGAATGGTTCCAGAAGAATGGAAAATTGGAAATGTCACTCCATTCTTCAAGAAGGGAGTGAGGCAGAAGAAAGGAAATTATAGGCCTGTTAGTCTGACCTCAGTGATAGAGAAGATGTTGGAGTCGATGCTTAAGGATGTGGTTTTGGTGTACTTGGAGGCACATGATAAAATAGGCCATTGTCAGCTTGGTTTTCTCAAGGGAAAATCTTGCCTGACAAATCTGTTGGAATTCTTTGAAGAAATAACAAGCAGGAGAGACAAAGGAGAATTGGTTGATGTTTTGTACTTGGAATTTCAGGTGATTTTTGACAAGGTGCCACATGAGGCTGCTTAAGATGCTACGAGCCTGTGTTATTACAGGAAAGATTCTAGCAGGGATAAAGCAGTGGCTGATTAGCAGGAGGCAAAGAGTGGAAAGGCTGGCTGCTGATGACGAGTAGTGTTCCACAGGGGTCTGTGTTGGGACCGATTCTTTTTGCGTTATATCAATGTTTTGGATGATGGCATTGATGGCCTTGTTGCAAAGTTTGCAGATGATATGAAGATGGGTGGAGGGGCAGGTAGTTTTGAGGAAGTAGCGAGACTACAGAAGGATTTAGATTATGAGAGTGGGCAAAGAAGTGGCAGATGGAATACAGTGTCAGGAAGTGTATGATTATGCACTTTGGTAGAAGAAGTGAGAGGGTTGACTATTTTCTAAATGGAGAGAAAATACAAAAGTCTGAAGCCCAAAGGAATTTGGGAGTCCTTTTGCAAGTTTAATTTGCAGGTTGAGGCTGTGAGAAGAAGGCAAATGCGATGTTGGCATTCATTTCAAGAGAACTAGGATATAAAAGGAAGGGTGTAATGTTGAGACTGTATAAAACAGTGAGGCCTCACTTGGAGTATTGCGAGCAGTTCTGGGCCCCTCATCTTAGAAAGGATGTGCTGAAACTGAAGGGGGTTCAAAGGAGATTCACGAAAATGATTCCACGATTGAACAGCTTGTCAATATGAAGAGTGTTTGGTGCCTCTGGGTCTGTATTCTATGAAATTGAGAAGAATGAGGGGTGACCTCATGGAAACCTATCAAATGGTGAAAGGCCTTGATGAAGTGGATGTGGAGAGGACGTTTCCTATGGTGGGAGTGTCGAAGACCAGAGGACACTGCCTCAGAATACTCCTTTTAGAATGGAGATGAGGAATTTCTTCAGCCAGAGAGTGGTGAATTTGTAGAATTTTTTTGCCACAGGCAGCTATGGAGGCCTTCTTGATGTGTCTTTAAGGCATAGATTGATAGATTCTGGATTGGTCCCAGCATGAAGGTGTAAGGGGGGAAGGCAGGAGAATGGGGCTGAGAGGAAAGTTGGATCAGCCGTGCTGAAATGGTAGAGCAGACTCGATGGGCCAAATGGCCTAATTCTGCTCCTGTATGTTACATTCCAGCCACAATCCCAGGCCCTGCTCATCTGTGAGTCTCTGTTAATATATCGGATGTCCCGACCTCAACCCCAGACCCTGCTGAGCTGTGGGTCCCCGTTAATATATCGGATGTCCCAACCTCAACCCCAGACCCTGCTGAGCTGTGGGTCCCCGTTAATATATCAAATGTCCCAACCTCAACCCCAGACCCTGCTGAGCTGTGGGTCCCCGTTAATATATCGAATGTCCCAACCTCAACCCCAGGCCCTGCTGAGCTGTGGGTCCCCTAATATATCGAATGTCCCAACCTCAACCCCAGGCCCTGCTGAGCTGTGGGTCCCCTTTCTTCAGCAACCTGCTGCAGCTGAACTCTGCCGGATGTGCCACGAGTGGCTGGGAGCTGACATGGCAGTGGGATCTGAATGGTACCCGAGCTCCAGGCTGGTGTGCCTGTGTGCAAATGTTTGCCTCTGTGCCTGCCGGTGTTGTGTGTGTCCAGAGTTCTTAGCTATCTTTGTACTCTGCAGGCAAATCACATCCAAACGTGCTTGAGCTGAAGAGAAAGGCCGCAGGGTCCGGGGAGAAAACTGGGAATGGCTGGCTGGGTCGGAGAGACCTGCTGAGGAATACGGAAAATGTGAAGGGATTCTTTGGGGCTCTGGAGATGAAGCTGAAGAATGGGTAAGTGTACTGCAGCAAGTTGCCAAGCGTTACTTGGTCCCCTTCCAACATGTCTAGCAGGTGCAGACTCAGAAGGTTCTATACTGCAGTGTATAGAGTCTCAGAGCAAAACAACACCGACACAAATACTCCATGTCAACCACAGTGTCCACCCAGCTAGTCCCAATTCCCCCCAAGCACTGCCCTTTCATGCCCCTCTCCACGTGCCCCTTGCCACCTCTTGCCTCATTACTCTGTTTATTATTTTGCCAGAGCAGTTAATTCTATCTCTTCTGAGCGAGTTGCTTTTGGACCCAACATTACACTCACTCGACTGTAAAAGAGTGTGAGCTGTCACAAGTATGTAATTTTAGATGAGGCCAGTCTCCATTCTCTTGAGGGGTCTCATTGGAGTAGCAATGCCTCTTCATTAAATCTGGATGGAATAGAGGGATTTCTCCTCACCCTTTGGTGTAGCCTCAGCTGCTGTGCCCGTGTCCAGACCTGCCCCAGTGCTGAGCTGAGGGGGAAGGACATGGGGCAGTCTTGCTGACAGACTGCTGTTCACTCATTGTTCCTGCTGACTGGCAGGCAAAGCCACTAACTCAGAGCCTTGCTTATGTTGCAGACACGCAGTAAACCGGGCCCAGGAGAAGTACAAGCGTGGAGGTGAGTTAAAGACAAAGATCCTTCTAGGTTTCACTTAATTTGTCATATGTGCATCGAAGCACACAGTGAAATGTGGCGTTTTGCATCAATGGCCAACGTAGTCTGAAGATGTGCTGGTGGCACCACACCATGCTTCTGGCACCAATACAGCTTGGCAACATCTCACTAGCCCTAATCCATGTGCCTGGAATGTGAGAGGAAACAACCAACATAGAAATCTACAGCATGTTACAGGCCCTTTGGCCCACACTGTCCTGCTGACCATGTAACCTACTCTAGAAACTACCTAGAATTTCCCTACCGAATCACCTTCTGCTTTTCTAAGCTCCATGTAACTAACTTAACAGTCTCTTAAAAGCCCCTATTGTATCCACCTCTACTGCCTTCACACTCACTACTCTCTGTGTGGAAAAACTTACCCCTGACATCCCTTCGGTACCTATTTCCAAGCACCTTAAACCTATGCCCCCTCGTGTTAGCTATTTCAACCCTGGGAAAAAGCCTCTGCCTATCCACACAGTCAATGCCTCTCGTCACCTTGTACACCTCTATCAGGTCACCTCTCATCCTCAGTCACTCCAAAGAGAAAAGGCCAAGGTCACTCAACCTATTCTCATAAGGCACTCTCCCCAATCCAGGCAACATCCTTGTAAATCTCCTCTGCACTCTCTCTATAGTAACCACATCCTTCCTGTAGTGAGTTGACCAGAACTAAACACAGTACTCCAAGTGGGGTCTGACCAAGGTCTTCTATAGCTGTAACATTATCTCACAACTCTTGAACTCAATCCCATGTTTGATGAATACCAACACACCATACGCTGCCTTAACAACACTGTCAACCTGCGTAGCAGCTTTGAGTGTCCTATCAACACAGACCCCAAGATCCTTCTGATCCTCCACACTGTTAAGAGTCTTACCATTAATACTATATTCTGCCATCATATTTGACCTACCAAAATGAACCACCTCACACTTACCTGGGTTGAACTCCATCTGCCACTTCTCAGCCCAGTTTTGCATCCTATCACTGTCCCGCTGTAACCTCTGACAGCCCTCCACACTATCCACAACACCCCCAACCTTTGTGTCATCAGTAAATTTACTAACCCATCCCTCCACTTCCTCATCCAGGTCATTTATAAAAATTACCAAGAGGAGGGGTCCCAGTCAGATCCCTGCGGAACACCACTGGTCACCGTGCTCCATGCAGAATACAAACCATCTACAACCACTCTTTGCCTTCTGTGGGCAGGCCAGTTCTGGATCCACAAAGCAATTTCCCCTTGGATCCCATGCCTCCTTACTTTCTGAATGAGCCTTGCATAGGAAACCTTAACAAGTGTCTTATTGAAATCCATATATACTACATCCACTGCTCTACCTTCATCAATGTGTTTAGTCACATCCTCAAAAAATTCAGTCAGGCTCATAAGGTACAACCTGCCATTGACAAAGCCATGCTGACTATCCCTAATCAGATTATGTCTCTCCAAATGCTCATAAATCCTGCCTCTCAGGATCTTCTCCAACAACTTGCCCACCACTGAAGTAAGACTCACTGGTCTATAATTTCCTGGGTTATCTCTACTCCCTTTCTTGAACAAGGGAACAACATTTCCAACCTTCCAGTCCTCCAGTACTTCTCCCCTCTGTATTGATGATGCAAAGATCATCGCCAGAGGCTCAGCAATCTCCTCCTTTGCTTCCCACAGTAGCCTGGGGTATATCTCGTCCGGTCCAGGCGACTTATCTAACTTAATGCTTTTCAAAAGCTCCAGCACATCCTCTTTCTTAATGTCTATAGATTCAAGCATTTCAGTCTGCTGTAAGTCATCCCCACAAATGCCAAGGTCCTTTTCCCTGGTAGCAAAGTACTGCAGCAAAGTATTCAATAAGTACCTCCACTACCTCCTCCGACTCCATGCATATGTTTCCACTCTTGCTCCTGATCGGTCCTATTCTCACAATGCTTATCCTCTTGCTCTTCTCATGGTCCCTTCTGGCTCTCCTAATTTCATTCTTAAGTTTGTTACTGGCAACCTGTAATTTTCTAGAGCTCTAACAGTACCTAATTTCTTAAACCTTTAATAAGCTTTCCTTTTCTTCTTAACTAGGTTTTCCACATCCTTTGTACGCCATGGTTCTTTTACCCTGCCATCCTTTCCCTGCCTCAATGGAACGTGCCTATGCAGAACACCATGTAAATGTTCCCTGAATATTTGTCACATTTCTGCCATTCATTTCCCTGAGAACATCTGCTCCCAAGCTTCTACCTGATAGCATCATATTTCACCTTACCCCAATTAAATGTTTTTCCAAACTGTCTGCTCCTATCCCTCTCCAGTGCTCTGGTAAAGGAGGACTATCTCCAAAATGCTGTCCCACTAAGAGATGCTGAAGAAACCTACACGGTGACAGGGAGTACATACAAACTCCTCACACACAGAATTGTACCCAGATCATGGCACTATAAAGCGTTACACTAACCGCTACACCACTGCTGTGAGTTGTTCAGGAATGAAGCAGTTCCAATTCTGCTCTGGGTTTTTGGATTCCTTCAGCTTCCAGGGACTCTGGGTACTAAGTCGAGTTTATTGTCACCTACACAAGTACATCTACACATAGGTACAATGCAGCAGCATCACAGATACAGCATCAGAGGAGCAGAATTCACAACAAAACCACCAATTAAACATAGCTTCTACGCTGATTTTAGAAGAAAGAACAAAAAAACTGAGTAAAAAGTGCCAGACTGTAGTGATTAGGGTTATGCTGGTTGGTTCAAGAACCAAATGGTTGAAAGAAAATAACTGTTCTTGAACCTGGTGGTGTGGGGCTTCAGGCTGATGGTAGTGCGAGGAGATGGTATGGTCCGGGGAGTGGGGAATCTTCAGGCTGCATTTCCTGTGGATGATCCCGATGGTAGGGACAAATATGGCCATGATGTACTGAGCTGAGTCCATTGCTGATCGCAGTTTCCGCAAGTGTGTGTCACAGCTTGGGTTTCTTTCTGGTGTTTACCCCAAATTTTTCTGCATCAACTTATGCCTCAATTTAGAATTGATTTTGTATTTAAGTATTTCAGTTCTCTCTGTATGAGGCCCAGTGCATCAATGACAGGATCTGAAATGAACTGCTCCTTTGGGGCCCTCCATAACATCTCAGGGGCAGTAGGGACAGGAATCACCAGCTGAGAATGAAGATCAGGGACAGGAATCACAGGAAGAGAATGAGAATTGAAAAAGAGAATGCACAGTTACGGGGAGTACATACAAACTGCATTGCACAGGACCAGATCTAAGGTAGCACGTTCCCTTGTAGGTTCAATAACATGCTGTTCAAGAAAGCCAGCACAGATGCATTCTATGAAGTCCTCCTCAAGGCTGCCACGATCAAATGATTCACCCAATTTATGTGCAAATTAAAGTCCCCCATGATAACTGCTGTTCGATTCTTACATGCCTCAGATATTTCTCTGTTTCTTGCCTGTGCCACTGTAATGTTATTAGTCAGTGGCCAATAGACAATTCCCGCCAGTGAATCTTTTCCCCTTTACTATTCCTAATCTGTACCTAGATGGATTCAGCATTCTGCTCCTTCTATCTTATATCATCTCCCTCTATTACCCTAATCACATCTTTAATTAAGAGCACTATCCCACCTCCCTTACCTTCCTGCCTATCTTTCTGCATTACCTGATATCCTTGGATATTTAATTCCCAATCCTCTCCACCCTGCAATCACGTTTCTGTAATGGCCACTGAATCAGCCCTTTTGTGCTGATTTGAGACACAAGTTCACCGACTTTGTTTCAAATACTACAGGCATTCAAATAAAGTGCCCTTGCACTCATTGTGTTTTTAAAATCTTGTAATCTTTTACTCTTTTTCACTTGACTATTCTTCATTCCACTCTTACTTTGCTTTTTTATCTTTTGTTTTATCTTTATCCACAATTTTCTCTTTTACTTTATCCTTTCTTCTCCAATCTGTTGAACCCACACCCCTACTATTTAGTTTAAAGCCCCATCCACAGCCCCAGTTATGCGATTCACTGGGATCCAGGTCCCATCACGGTTCAGATGGAGCCCGTCCCATTGGTACAGCTCCCTCCTTCCCCAATACTGGTGCCAATTTCCCATGAATTCAAATACACTTCTCCCACATCAATCCTTGAGCCATGCATTTAACTCTTTAATCTTCTTGACCCTCTGCCAATTTGCACATGGCTCAGGTAGTAATCCAGAGATTACCACCTTTTTGGTTCTGCTTTTTAATTTATTCCCTGTCCCTAGCTACTCATATTCCCTCAGTAGAACCCTCTTCCTCATTCTACCTATGTCATTGGTACCCACATGGACCATGACGACTGGGTCTTTCCCCTCCCACTGCAAATCCTTCTGCAGGTCAGATAAGCTGTCCCGAACCTGGGCACCAGGCAGGCAACACAGCCTTAGGGACGCTCTGTACTCACAAAAGAGAACTCTTGTCTATTCCCCCAACTATATTATCCCCAATTACCACTACATTTCCCTTCTCTCCCCCCTCTTGAATGGCTCCCTGAACTATGGTGCCACAGTTAGGTTGTTCATCATTCCTACAGCCCCCACTCTCATCCACACAGGGAGCAAGAATCTCAGACCTGCTGGACAAGCTCAAGGGCTGAGGCTCCTCCAGCACTGTCTCTTGGATCCCACTACCCGCCTCACTCACTGTCACAGCCTCTTGTCCCTGACCACAGGCTAATCTAATGGGTGTGACTACCTCCTGAAACAAAGAATCCAGGTAACTCTCGCCCTCCCTGATGTGCCTCTCCCAGAGAATAAAAATGAGGGAAAGAATGAAGATTAGGGATGGGAATCGCAGGTAAAGAGAATGAAGATTGGGGCAGAAATCGCACGGACAGAGTATGAAGATAAAAGAACAGAATCACGGACAGAATGAAGATCAGGGATTGGAATCACAGGGACAGAGTATGAAGATAGATAACAGGAGTCACAGGGACTGAAAATGAAGATTAGAGACAGAATGAAGATTAGGGTCGGGAATCACAGGTACAGAGAATATAGATCAGAAAATGAAGATCAGAGACCAGAATCACAGGGACAGAGAATGAAGATCAGGCAGCGGAATCATAGGGACAGACATTGAGGATCAGGGAGAGGAATCACACGGGCTGAGAATGAACAGACTGAATCTCTGTGAAGGTTCTCAGGGAGGAATAGGCAATGTGCCAGACTGGATGTGTAGGAAGAGTTCTGAGGGAGGAACGGCCCACAGGTCAGGCTGTATCTCGGAACGGATTTAAGGGAGCAGTAGTCAGTGAGTCAACTCCATAGGGAATGGTCCTGAAGGTGGAATAATCAGCGGGTTAGACTGTATCTCTAAGAATGGTTCTGAGCGAGTAACAGGCAGTGGGTCAGACTGAATACTTAAGAACGTTTGAGGCAATAGTTTGTAGGTCAGACTGTATCTGTGGGAATGGTTCTGAGGGAGAAACAGTTAGTGGGTCCGACTGTATCTGTGGGAATGACACTGAGGGATCTGTCAGTGGGTCAGTCTGTATCTGTGGGAATGACACTGAGGGATCTGTCAGTGGGTCAGACTGTATCTGTGGGAATGACACTGAGGGATCTGTCAGTGGGTCAGACAGTATCTGTAGGAATGACACTGAGGGATCTGTCAGTGGGTCAGACTGTATCTGTGGGAATAACACAGGGATCTGTCAGTGGGTCAGACTGTATCTGTGGGAATGATACCAAGGGATCTGTCAGTGGGTCAGACTGTATCTGTGGGAATGACACTGAGGGATCTGTCAGTGGGTCAGACTGTGTGGGAATGAGACTGAGGGATCTGTCAGTGGGTCAGACTGTATCTGTGGGAATAACACAGGGATCTGTCAGTGGGTCAGACTATCTGTGGGAATGATAGAAAGGGATCTGTCAGTGGGTCATACTGTATCTGTGGGAATGACACAGGGATCTGTCAGTGGGTCAGACTGTATTTGTGGGAGTGATACTGAGGGATCTGTCAGTGGGTCAGACAGTATTTGTGGGAGTGATACTGAGGGATCTGTCAGTGGGTCAGAGAGTATCTGTAGGAATGACACTGAGGGATCTGTCAGTGGGTCAGACTGTATCTGTGGGAATGACACAGGGATCTGTCAGTGGGTCAGACTGTATCTGTAGGAATGATACTGAAGGATCTTGTCGGCGGGTCAGACTGTATCTGTAGGAATGATACTGAGGGATCTTGTCGGCGGGTCAGACTGTATCTGTGGGAATGACATGGGGATCTGTCAGTGGAACAGACTGTAACTGTGGGAATGACACTGAGAGATCTGACAGTGGGTCAGACTGTATCTGTGGGAATGATACTGAAGGATCTGTAGTGGGTCAGACGGTATCTGTGGGAATAACACAGGGATCTGTCAGTGGGTCAGACTGTATCTGTGGGAATGATACAGGGATCTGTCAGTGGGTCAGACTGTATCTGTGGGAATGATACAGGGATCTGTCAGTGGGTCAGACTGTATCTGTGGGAATGATACAGGGATCTGTCAGTGGGTCAGACTGTATCTGTGGGAATGACACAGGGATCTGTCAGTGGGTCAGTCTGTATCTGTGGGAATGACACAGGGATCTGTCAGTGGGTCAGACTGTATCTGTGGGAATGACACGGATCTGTCAGTGGGTCAGACTATCTGTGGGAATGACACGGGGATCTGTCAGTGGGTCAGACTGTATCTGTGGGAATGACACTGAGGGATCTTGTCAGCGGGTCAGACTGTATCTGGGAATGACACAGGGATCTTGTCAGCGGGTCAGACTGTATCTATAGGAATGATACCAAGGGATCTGTCAGCGGCTCAGACTGTATCTGTGGGAATGACACTGAGGGTTCTGTCAGTGGGTCAGACTGTATTTGTGGCAGTGATACTGAAGGATCTGTCAGTGGGTCAGACTGTATCTGTGGGAATAACACAGGGATCTGTCAGTGGGTCAGACAGTATCTGTGGGAATGATACCAAGGGATCTGTCAGTGGGTCAGACTGTATCTGTGGGAATGACACTGAGGGATCTGTCAGTGGGTCAGACTGTATCTGTGGGAATAACACAGGGATGTGTCAGTGGGCCAGACTGTATCTGTGGGAATGATACCAAGGGATCTGTCAGTGGGTCAGACTGTATCTCTGGGAATGACACTGAGGGATCTGTCAGTGGGTCAGACTGTGTGGGAATGACACAGGGATCTGTCAGTGGGTCAGTCTGTATCTGTGGGAATGACACAGGGATCTGTTAGTGGGTCAGACTGTATCTGTAGGAATGACACTGAGGGTTCTGTTAGGTCAGACTGTATCCGTAGGAATGATACTGAGGGATCTTGTCAGCGGGTCAGACTGTATCTGGGAATGATACTGAGGGATCTGTCAGTGTGTCAGACTACCTGTGGGAATGACACTGAGGGATCTGTCAGTGGGTCAGTCTGTATCTGTGGGAATGACACAGGGATCTGTTAGTGGGTCAGACTGTATCTGTAGGAATGACACTGAGGGTTCTGTTAGGTCAGACTGTATCCGTGGGAATGATACTGAGGGATCTTGTCAGCGGGTCAGACTGTATCTGGGAATGATACTGAGGGATCTGTCAGTGTGTCAGACTACCTGTGGGAATGACACTGAGGGATCTGTCAGTGGGTAAGACTATATCTGTAGGAATGACACGGATTTGTCAGCAGGTCAGAATTTATCTGGTAATGATACTGAGGGAGGGATCTGTCAGCGGGTCAGACTGTATCTGTGGGAATGATACCGAGGGATCTGTTAGTGGGTCAGACTGTATCTGTGGGAGCGATACCGAGGGATCTGTCAGTGGGTCAGACTGTATCTATGGGAGTGATACCAAGGGATCTGTCAGTGGGTCAGACTGTATCTGTGGGAATGACACTGAGGGATCTTTCAGTGAGTCAGACTGTATCTGTGGGAATGATACTGAGGGATCTGTCAGTGGGTCAGACTGTATCTGTGGGAGTGATACTGAGGGATCTGTCAGTGGGTCAGACTGTATCTGTGGGAATGACACAGGGATATGTCAGTGGGTCAGGCTGTATCTATAGGAATGATATCAAGGGATCTGTCAGTGAGACTGTATCTGTGGGAATGATACTGAGGGATCTTGTCAGTAGGTCAGACTATCTGTCCGAATGACACGGAGATCTGTCAGTGGGTCAGACTGTATCTGTGGGAATGACACTGAGGGATCTGTCAGCGGGTCGGACTGTATCTGTGGGAATGACACAGGGATCTTGTCAGTGGGTCAGACTGTATCTGTGGGAATAACACAGGGATCTGTCAGTGGGTCAGACTGTATCTGTGGGAATGACACTGAGGGATCTGTCAGTGGGTCAGACTGTATCTGTGGGAATGACACAGGGATCTGTCAGTGGGTCAGACTGTATCTGTGGGAATGACACTGAGGGATCTGTCAGTGGGTCAGACTGTATCTGGGAATTAAACTGAGGGATCTGTCAGTGGGTCAGACTGTATCTGTCCGAATGACATGGGGATCTGTCAGTGGAACAGACTGTATCTGTGGGAATGACACAGAGATCTGACAGTGGGTCAGACTGTATCTGTGGGAATGATACTGAGGGATCTGTAGTGGGTCAGACAGTATCTGTGGGAATAACACAGGGATCTGTCAGTGGGTCAGACTGCATCTATAGGAATGACACTGAGGGATCTGTCAGTGGGTCAGACTGTATCTGTGGGAATAACACAGGGATCTGTCAGTTGGTCAGACTATCTGTGGGAATGATACTGAGGGATCTGTCAGTGGGTCAGACTGTATCTGTGGGAGTGATACCAAGGGATCTGTCAGTCGGTCAGACTATCTGTGGGAATGATACTGAGGGATCTGTCAGTGGGTCAGACTGTATCTGTGGGAATGATACCGAGGGATCTGTTAGTGGGTCAGACTGTATCTGTGGGAATGATACTGAGGGATCTTGTCGGCGGGTCAGACGGTATCTGTGGGAATAACACAGGGATCTGTCAGTGGGTCTGACTGCATCTATAGGAATGATGCCAAGGGATCTGTCAGTCGGTCAGACTATCTGTGGGAATGATACTGAGGGATCTGTCAGTGGGTCAGACTGTATCTGTGGGAATGATACCGAGGGATCTGTTAGTGGGTCAGACTGTATCTGTGGGAGTGATACCGAGGGATCTGTCAGTGGGTCAGACTGTATCTGTGGGAATGACACTGAGGGATCTGTCAGTGGGTCAGACTGTGTGGGAATGACACTGAGGGATCTGTCAGTGGGTCAGACTGTATCTGTGGGAATAACACAGGGATCTGTCAGTGGGTCAGACTGTATCTGTGGGAATGATACCAAGGGATCTGTCAGTGGGTCAGACTGTATCTGTGGGAATGACACTGAGGGATCTGTCAGTGGGTCAGACTGTGTGGGAATGACACTGAGGGATCTGTCAGTGGGTCAGACTGTATCTGTGGGAATTACACAGGGATCTGTCAGTGGGTCAGACTGTATCTGTGGGAATGACACTGAGGGATCTGTCAGTGAGTCAGACTGTATCTGTGGGAATGATACTGAGGGATCTGTCAGTGGGTCAGACTGTATCTGTGGGAATGACACAGGGATATGTCAGTGGGTCAGACTGTATCTGTGGGAATGACATTGAGAGATCTGTCAGCGGGTCAGACTGTATCTGTGGGAATGACACAGGGATCTATCAGTGGGTAAGACTGTATCTGTAGGAATGACACGGATTTGTCAGCAGGTCAGAATGTATCTGGGAATGATACTAAGGGAGGGATCTGTCAGCGGGTCAGACTGTATCTGTGGGAATGATACCGAGGGATTTGTTAGTGGGTCAGACTGTATATGTTGGAGTGATACCGAGGGATCTGTCAGTGGGTCAGACTGTATCTGTGGGAGTGATACCAAGGGATCTGCCAGTGGGTCAGACTGTATCTGTGGGAATGACACTGAGGGATCTGTCAGTGAGTCAGACTGTATCTGTGGGAATGATACTGAGGGATCTGTCAGTGGGTCAGACTGTATCTGTGGGAATGACACAGGGATATGTCAGTGGGTCAGACTGTATCTGTGGGAATGACATTGAGAGATCTGTCAGCGGGTCAGACAGTATCTGTGGGAATGACACAGGGATCTGTCAGTGGGTCAGACTGTATCTGTGGGAATGACACTGAGGGATCTGTCAGTGAGTCAGACTGTATCTGTGGGAATGATACTGAGGGATCTGTCAGTGGGTCAGACTGTATCTGTGGGAATGACACAGGGATATGTCAGTGGGTCAGACTGTATCTGTGGGAATGACATTGAGAGATCTGTCAGCGGGTCAGACTGTATCTGTGGGAATGACACAGGGATCTGTCAGTGGGTCAGACTGTATCTGTGGGAATGATATAGGGATCTGTCAGTTGGTCAGACTGTATCTGTGGGAATGATACAGGGATCTGTCAGCGGGTCAGACTGTGTGGGAGTGACACGAATCTGTCAGTGGGTCAGACTGTATCTGTGGGAATGACACGGATCTGTCAGTGGGTCAGACTGTATCTGTGGGAATGACAACAGGGATCTGTCAGTAGGTCAGTCTGTATCTGTAGGAATGACACTGAGGGATCTGACAGTGGGTCAGACTGTATCTGTGGGAATGACACAGGGATCTGTCAGTGGGTCAGACTGTATCTGTGGGAATGATATAGGGATCTGTCAGTTGGTCAGACTGTATCTGTGGGAATGATACAGGGATCTGTCAGCGGGTCAGACTGTGTGGGAGTGACACGAATCTGTCAGTGGGTCAGACTGTATCTGTGGGAATGACACGGATCTGTCAGTGGGTCAGACTGTATCTGTGGGAATGACACAGGGATCTGTCAGTGGGTCAGACTGTATCTGTAGGAATGACACTGAGGGATCTGACAGTGGGTCAGACTGTATCTGTGGGAATGACACGGATCTGTCAGTGGGTCAGACTGTATCTGTGGGAATGACACTGAGGGATCTGTCAGTGAGTCAGACTGTATCTGTGGGAATGATACTGAGGGATCTGTCGGTGGGTCAGACTGTATCTGTGCGAATGACATAGGGATATGTCAGTGGGTCAGACTGTATCTATAGGAATGATATCAAGGGATCTGTCAGTGAGACTGTATCTGTGGGAATGATACTGAGGGATCTTGTCAGTGGGTCAGACTGTATCTGTCCGAATGACACGGAGATCTGTCAGTGGGTCAGACTGTATCTGTGGGAATGATATCAAGGGATCTGTCAGTGAGACTGTATCTGTGGGAATGATACTGAGGGATCTTGTCAGTGGGTCAGACTGTATCTGTCCGAATGACACGGAGATCTGTCAGTGGGTCAGACTGTATCTGTGGGAATGACATTGAGAGATCTGTCAGCGGGTCAGACTGTATCTGGGAATGATACTGAGGGATCTGTCAGTGGGTCAGACTGTATCTGTGGGAATGACACTGAGGGATCTGTCAGTGGGTCAGACTGTATCTGTGGGAATGACACTGAGGGATCTGTCAGTGGGTCAGACTGTATCTGTGGGAATGACACAGGGATCTGTCAGCGGGTCAGACTGTGTGGGAATGACACGGATCTGTATGTGGGTCAGACTGTATCTGTGGGAATGACACAGGGATCTGTCAGTGGGTCAGACTGTATCTGTGGGAATGACACAGGGATCTGTCAGTAGGTCAGTCTGTATCTGTGGGAATGACACAGGGATCTGTCAGTGGGTCAGACTGTATCTGTAGGAATGACACTGAGGGATCTGTTAGGTCAGACTGTATCCGTTGGAATGATACTGAGGGATCTTGTCAGCGGGTCAGACTGTATCTGGGAATGACACAGGGATCTGTCAGTGTGTCAGACTATCTGTGGGAATGACACTGAGTGATCTGTCAGTGGGTCAGACTGTATCTGACCCAATGACACGGGGATCTGTCAGCGGGTCAGACTGTATCTGTGGGAATGACAGAGGGATCTGTCAGTGGGTCAGACTGTATCTGTGGGAATGACACAGGGATCTATCAGTGGGTCAAAATGTATCTGTGGGAATGATATAGGGATCTGTCAGTGGGTCAGACTGTATCTGTGGGAATGATACAGGGATCTGTCAGCGGGTCAGACTGTGGGAATGACACGGATCTGTCAGTGGGTCAGACTGTATCTGTGGGAATGACACAGGCATCTGTCAGCGGGTCAGACTGTATCTGTGGGAATGACACTGAGGGATCTGTCAGTGGGTCAGACTGTATCTGTGGGAATGACACTGAGGGATCTGTTAGTGAGTCAGACTGTATCTGTGGGAATGATACTGAGCTATCTGTCAGTGGGTTAGACTGTATCTGTGGGAATGACACTGAGGGATCTGACAGTGGGTAAGACTGTGTCTGTAGGAATGACACGGATTTGTCAGCAGGTCAGAATGTATCTGGGAATGATACTAAGGGAGGGATCTGTCAGCGGGTCAGACTGTATCTGAGGGAATGATACCGAGGGATTTGTTAGTGGGTCAGACTGTATATGTGGGAGTGATACCGAGGGATCTGTCAGTGGGTCAGACTGTATCTGTGGGAGTGATACCAAGGGATCTGCCAGTGGGTCAGACTGTATCTGTGGGAATGACACTGAGGGATCTGTCAGTGAGTCAGACTGTATCTGTGGGAATGATACTGAGGGATCTGTCAGTGGGTCAGACTGTATCTGTGGGAATGACACAGGGATATGTCAGTGGGTCAGACTGTATCTATAGGAATGATATCAAGGGATCTGTCAGTGAGACTGTATCTGTGGGAATGATACTGAGGGATCTTGTCAGTGGGTCAGACTGTATCTGTCCGAATGACACGGAGATCTGTCAGTGGGTCAGACTGTATCTGTGGGAATGACATTGAGAGATCTGTCAGCGGGTCATACTGTATCTGTGGGAATGACACAGGGATCTGTCAGTGGGTCAGACTGTATCTGTGGGAATGATACAGGGATCTGTCAGCGGGTCAGACTGTGTGGGAATGACACGAATCTGTCAGTGGGTCAGACTATCTGTGGGAATGACACAGGGATCTGTCAGTGGGTCAGACTGTATCTGTGGGAATGACACAGGGATCTGTCAGTAGGTCAGTCTGTATCTGTGGGAATGACACGGATCTGTCAGTGGGTCAGACTGTATCTGTGGGAATGACACTGAGGGATCTGTCAGTGGGTCAGATTGTATCTGTGCGAATGACACAGGGATATGTCAGTGGGTCAGACTGTATCTATAGGAATGATATCAAGGGATCTGTCAGTGAGACTGTATCTGTGGGAATGATACTGAGGGATCTTGTCAGTGGGTCAGACTGTATCTGTCCGAATGACACGGAGATCTGTCAGTGGGTCAGACTGTATCTGTGGGAATGACATTGAGAGATCTGTCAGCGGGTCATACTGTATCTGTGGGAATGACACAGGGATCTGTCAGTGGGTCAGACTGTATCTGTGGGAATGATACAGGGATCTGTCAGCGGGTCAGACTGTGTGGGAATGACACGAATCTGTCAGTGGGTCAGACTGTATCTGTGGGAATGACACAGGGATCTGTCAGTGGGTCAGACTGTATCTGTGGGAATGACACAGGGATCTGTCAGTAGGTCAGTCTGTATCTGTGGGAATGACACGGATCTGTCAGTGGGTCAGACTGTATCTGTGGGAATGACACTGAGGGATCTGTCAGTGGGTCAGATTGTATCTGTGCGAATGACACAGGGATATGTCAGTGGGTCAGACTGTATCTATAGGAATGATATCAAGGGATCTGTCAGTGAGACTATCTGTGGGAATGATACTGAGGGATCTTGTCAGTGGGTCAGATTGTATCTGTCCGAATGACACGGAGATCTGTCAGTGGGTCAGACTGTATCTGTGGGAATGACATTGAGAGATTTGTCCGCGGGTCAGACTGTATCTGGGAATGATACTGAGGGATCTGTCAGTGGGTCAGACTGTATCTGTCCTAATGACACGGGGATCTGTCAGTGGGTCAGACTGTATCTGTGGGAATGACACTGAGGCATCTGTCAGTGGGTCAGACTGTATATGTGGGAATGACACAGGGATCTGTCAGCGGGTCAGACTGTGTGGGAATGACACGGATCTGTATGTGGGTCAGACTGTATCTGTGGGAATGACATTGAGAGATCTGTCAGCGGGTCAGACTGTATCTGTGGGAATGACACAGGGATCTGTCAGTGGGTCAGACTGTATCTGTGGGAATGATATAGGGATCTGTCAGCGGGTCAGACTGTGTGGGAATGACACGAATCTGTCAGTGGGTCAGACTGTATCTGTGGGAATGACACAGGGATCTGTCAGTGGGTCAGACTGTATCTGTGGGAATGACACAGGGATCTGTCAGTGGGTCAGACTGTATCTGTGGGAATGACACAGGGATCTGTCAGTAGGTCAGTCTGTATCTGTGGGAATGACACAGGGATCTGTCAGTGGGTCAGACTGTATCTGTAGGAATGACACTGAGGGATCTGACAGTGGGTCAGACTGTATCTGTCCGAATGACACGGAGATCTGTCAGTGGGTCAGACTGTATCTGTGGGAATGACATTGAGAGATCTGTCAGTGGGTCAGACTGTATCTGGGAATGATACTGAGGGATCTGTCAGTGGGTCAGACTGTATCTGTCCGAATGACACGGTGATCTGTCAGTGGGTCAGACTGTATCTGTGGGAATGACACTGAGGGATCTGTCAGTGGGTCAGACTGTATCTGTCCGAATGACACGGTGATCTGTCAGTGGGTCAGACTGTATCTGTGGGAATGACACTGAGGGATCTGTCAGTGGGTCAGACTGTATCTGTGGGAATGACACAGGGATCTGTCAGCGGGTCAGACTGTGTGGGAATGACACGGATCTGTATGTGGGTCAGACTGTATCTGTGGGAATGACACAGGGATCTGTCAGTGGGTCAGACTGTATCTGTGGGAATGACACAGGGATCTGTCAGTAGGTCAGTCTGTATCTGTGGGAATGACACAGGGATCTGACAGTGGGTCAGAATGTATCTGTGGGAATGATATAGGGATCTGTCAGTGGGTCAGACTGTATCTGTGGGAATGATACAGGGATCTGTCAGCGGGTCAGACTGTGGGAATGACACGGATCTGTCAGTGGGTCAGACTATCTGTGGGAATGACACAGGCATCTGTCAGCGGGTCAGACTATATCTGTGGGAATGACACTGAGGGATCTGTCAGTGGGTCAGACTGTATCTGTGGGAATGACACTGAGGGATCTGTTAGTGAGTCAGACTGTATCTGTGGGAATGATACTGAGGTATCTGTCAGTGGGTTAGACTGTATCTGTGGGAATGACACTGAGGGATCTGACAGTGGGTCAGACTGTATCTGTGGGAATGATACAAGGATCTGTCAGTGGGTCAGACTGTATCTGTGGGAATGTCACAGGGATCTGTCAGTGGGTCAGATTGTATCTGTGGGAATGACACTGAGGGATCTGTCAGTGGGTCAGACTGTATCTGTCCGAATGACACGTGGATCTGTCAGTGGGTCAGACTGTATCTGTGGGAATGACACTGAGGGATCTGTCAGCGGGTCAGACTGTAACTGTGGGAATGACACTGAGGGATCTGTCAGCGGGTCAGACTGTATCTATAGGAATGATACCAAGGGATCTGTCGGTTGGTCAGACTGTCTGCAGGAGAACATTTCTGAGGGTCGGTCTCCAATCTGAAATTGTGAATCTGTTTCCTTTCCTACAAATGCAACCTGATCTGCAGAGTGGGTCCAGCACTTTCTGTTGGACGTATGTACGGAGATGGTGCAACCAGAATATCGCACGCAAAATGCTGGAGGAACTCAGCAGGTCAGGCGGCGTCTGTGGAGAGGCATAAACTAGTCAATATTTTGGGCCGAGACCCTATTGGGACTGAAAGGGAAGAGGTCCAAGAGGGCTTTGGAAGGTGGCTTGCTGTGATTTGTGTCTGTTGCTGAAGATTTGCTGCATCTGCAGAATCTCTGGTGTCAGAGTGAAGAATGAGATTGTTACCCTGAGAAGTGCTGCCACGCAGGCTAGGGGAGCAGATTCACCTGGAGCTGGAGAAGTCTGCAAGGATGTGGAAGAGCAGGACAATGAGACCTGCTGTGATTCACAGGAGCAGAATTAGGCCTTTCCATCCATTCCATTGCTCTGTCATTCCGTCAGGGCTGATTTAAAGTTCAACTGTGCACATAAATACAGCCAAGTGAAAGTGTTGCTCCAGGACCAGCGTGCAAAACACAGTGTGTAAAACACAGTGTGTACAGTCACACACGGCACACAGCACATATAATTAAGTTAACTGCGTCTGGACCCAGAAACCCTGATGTTCTGTGTGTGCTGCCTTCTCATGGGACATGATCCCTCTCAACCCCATTGTCCTGCCTTCTCCCCATAACCTTTAACACACTGGCTGATCAAGAACCCATCAGCCTCCACTTTAAATATACCCGTGACTTGGCTTCCACAGCCATCTACGTTAGCAATTTTACTGGCTAGCCAGATGAAAACTATATCTCACAACTGAACATGCTACTGTAGTTGATCCATAATCTCACATTTTCTCCTTCCTTGAAAAACAGCCTTCAAAGAGTGAATTTGTACTGGAGCAGCTGGCAGTGTGAAGGGTGAGGCCCCCTCCCCATGTGCTTTTGGTTTCTGTGCGGGGATTTGTTTATGGAGATCGTAACGGTGGAGGGGGAGGAGGGAAGAGCAAGTGTTTATTTTGCTTACAGATACAGCACAGAACAGGACTTTGCAACCTGAGCCGCACCTCCCAGTAACCCCCCAACTTAACCCTAGCCTTATCAATGGACAATTTACAATGTCTAATTAACACACCAACTGGTACGTCTTTGGAATGTGGGAGGAAACCAGAGCACCTGGAGGGAACCCACGTGGCTCATGGCGAGGGCAGGGGAGCTCCTTACAGAGGATGCCCTGAGCTGTAATAGGGCCTCGCTGAGCACTGTGCCCAGAGGACTGGGTGATGAAATGCATGTTTCTTTCTGCAGCCTCAGAGGGGAAGCCCTGTGTGGAGGAGACGAGAGGGGTGAAGGTTTACCTGTACACTCACCTGAAGCAGCAACCCATCTGGTAATGTTTCACTGTACCTGAATTAATCACAGAGTGCTCAATGCAGGATGTCCATTTGTCCGATTATACTGGGGCTGGGGCCGAGGCTGAGGTTGTACATTGGATGCGATGCTGGCTTTGCGGAGGAAGCCAGACAGTGGTAGTAGACAGTTCAATGTTGTCGTTTAAAGTTAAATTGGACAGCTATATGGACAGGAAAGAAGTGGAGGGTTATGGGCTGAGCGCAGGTCGGTGGGACTAGGTGAGAGTAAGAGTTCGGCACGGACTAGAGGGGCGGAGATGGCCTGTTCCCGTGCTGTAATTGTTATATGTTATCTGGTTATATTATAAGTAGTGCAAAAAGAGAACAAAATCATGACGAAGTGCTGGTTGGTGGAGGGTAAGAAACGGTTCCCAAATCATTGCCTGTGTGTCTTCAGGCTCCTGTACTTCCTCCCTGGTGGTAGCAATCAGATGGGTGGTGGAGGCACTTAATGATGGTGAGGAGGGTTGTACCCATGGTGGGGTTGGTTGGGTCTACCATCCTGTGCAGTGACCCCTCCCCCCCATACCAGACGGTGATACAACCAGTTAGAATGCCCTCCACAGTACATCTGTAGAAATCTGCAAGTGCCTTTGGTGACATACCAATTCTCCACAAAGTCCTAAAGAAATATGGCTGCTGTCATGCCTTCTTTGTAATTGCATTAATATATTGAGCCCCGAATAGATTCTCAAAGATGTTGACACTCAAGAACCTGAAACTGCTCCCCTTTCCACTTCTGATCTCTCAGTGCAGACTGTTGCGTGTTCCCTCGACTTCCCCTTCCTAAAATCCACAAACAATTCCTCGGTCTTACTGGCGTTGACTGCATGGCTGTTGTTGCGACACCACTCAACAACTGATCTGTTTCACTCCCGTACACCTCCTCGTCACCATCTCAAATTCTGCCAACAATAGTTGTGTCATCAGCAAATTTATAGATGGTGTTTGAGCAGTGCTTAGTCACGCAGTCATGGGTGGAGAGTAGAGCAGTGGGCTAAACACACATCCTTGAGGTGTACTAGTGTTGACTGTCAGTGAGGAGATGTTATTACAATCTACATAGAGTGGTTTCTTGGTAAAGAAGTCAAGGATCCAGTTGTAGAGGGGGTACAGAGGCCCAGGATTTGGAGCCCGTTGATTAGTAATGAGGGGTATGATTGTGTTGAACACTGAGCTGTAATCAGTAAGCATCAGCCTGACATGTTGTCCAGGTGATCGAAAGCCAAGTGGAGAGCCAGTGAGATCGCATCACTGTAAACCTGCTGTGGCAGAGAGACTCCTCAGGCGAACCGTGTGAATGTCCAGCTCTGCTTCCTTCTGTCCCACTGTGGTCAGGGAGGGAGGGTGGGGGTTAGTGGGGGAAGTGTGCTGGTCAGGCTACAAGGGTGCAGGTCATGTGGGGGAAAGTTTGAAGGTGTGGGTTGTGTTGTTTCTGAGCAACACACACAAAATGCTAGAGGAACTCAGCAGGCCAGGCTGCATCTATGGAAAAAAAGTACAGTTTATGTCTTAGGCCGAGACCTGGACTGTATTTTTTTCCATAGACGCTGCCTGGCCTGCTGAGTTCATCCAGCAACTTCTGTATTTTTGCTCGGGTTTCCATTATCTGCAGGGTTTCTTGTTTGGGCAGTTTCTGACTCACCTTTTCTCCTCTGTGTAAGGCACAGTTTGCGGTTCTGGAATGCTGCTTTCTTCGACGCTGTGCACTGTGAGCGCAGGAAACGATCCCCCACCACCAGGTATCAGTCAACAGGAGAGATCTTCACCTTCCAGCCTCACCACCCCCCCAGCCCCCAGCTTGCATGCCTCCCTCCCCACCAGCTTGTGCACTCCTAACCCTCACTCCCTCTCATCCACCCGTGAGGTCCCCACCAGCTGGGGTGGGAATGGAAGGACTAGGGAAGTGATTGGGTGAAATGGGGTGTCATCTAGTTGGACACTGACACTCCCACCCTTACCAGACACCTAGCACCCTTCCCCCATCATTTACCCTCTAGCAGCCTTCCCCCGCTGGGGAACATTCGTATTCAGGCCTCAGCTGCTGTATTAAGTCCTGGGGAGCCTTGCTCAGCTGTGGGGAGAACCTCAGTGCCAGCAGATTGCCCACTCCAGCCCCAGCACTGGAGGAGGTGTGTCACTGCTGGTCATCGCAGTCCAGGTCTCCCATTATCAGTCTGTCTCTCACTGTGCCATCCCTGTCTCCCAGTGTCAGTCCGTCTCTCACTGTGCTGTCCCTGTCTCCCAGTGTCAGTCTGTCTCACTGTGCCATCCCTGTCTCCCAGTGTCAGTCTGTCTCACTGTGCTGTCCCTGTCTCCCAGTGTCAGTCTGTCTCACTGTGCTGTCCCTGTCCCCCAGTGTCAGTCTGTCTCTCACTGTGCTGTCCCTGTCTCCCAATGTCAGTCTGTCTCTCACTGTGCCATCCCTGTCTCCCAGTGTCAGTCCATCTCACTGTGCTGTCCCTGTCTCCCAGTGTCAGTCTCTCTCTCACTGTGCTGTCCCTGTCCCCCAGTGTCAGTCTGTCTCTCACTGTGCTGTCCCTGTCTCCCAATGACAGTCTGTCTCTCACTGGGCTGTCCCTGTCTCCCAGTGTCAGTCCATCTCACTGTGCTGTCCCTGTCTCCCAGTGTCAGTCTGTCTCACTGTGCTTTCTCTGTCTCACTGTGCTGTCCATGTCTCCCGGTGTCAGTCAGTCTCTCACTGGGCTGTCCCTGTCTCCCAGTGTCAGTCCATCTCACTGTGCTGTCCCTGTCTCCCAGTGTCAGTCTGTCTCACTGTGCTTTCTCTGTCTCACTGTGCTGTCCATGTCTCCCAGTGTCAGTCCGTCTCTCACTGTGCAGGTCCATGTCTCCCGGTGTCAGTCAGTCTCTCACTGTGCCGTCCCTGTCTCCCAGTGTCAGTCTGTCTCTCACTGTGCTGTCCGTGTCTCCCAGTGTCAGTCCGTCTCTCACTGTGCAGGTCCCTGTCTCCCAGTGTCAGTCTGTCTCACTGTGCTGTCCCTGTCTCCCAGTGTCAGTCTGTCTCACTGTGCTGTCCCTGTCTCCCAGTGTCAGTCCGTCTCTGACTGTGCTGTCCCTGTCTCCCAGTGTCAGTCCGTCTCTGACTGTGCTGTCCCTGTCTCCCAGTGTCAGTCCGTCTCTGACTGTGCTGTCCCTGTCTCCCAGTGTCAGTCCGTCTCTGACTGTGCTGTCCCTGTCTCCCAGTGTCAGTCCGTCTCTGACTGTGCTGTCCCTGTCTCCCAGTGTCAGTCCGTCTCTGACTGTGCTGTCCCTGTCTCCCAGTGTCAGTCCGTCTCTGACTGTGCTGTCCCTGTCTCCCAGTGTCAGTGTGCTGTCCCTGTCTCCCAGTGTCAGTCCGTCTCTGACTGTGCTGTCCCTGTCTCCCAGTGTCAGTGTGCTGTCCCTGTCTCCCAGTGTCAGTCCGTCTCTCACTGTGCTGCCCCTGTCTCCCAGTGTCAGTCCGTCTCTGACTGTGCTGTCCCTGTCTCCCAGTGTCAGTGTGCTGTCCCTGTCTCCCAGTGTCAGTCTGTCTCACTGTGCTGTCCATGTCTCCCGGTGTCAGTCTGTCTCTCACTGTGCTGTCCATGTCTCCCAGTGTCAGTCTGTCTCTCACTGTGTCAGTCCCTGTCTCCCAGTGTCAGTCCGTCTCTCACTGTGCTGTCCATGTCTCCCGGTGTCAGTCTGTCTCTCACTGTGTCAGTCCCTGTCTCCCGGTGTCAGTCTGTCTCTCACTGTGCTGTCCATGTCTCCCAGTGTCAGTCCGTCTCTCACTGTGCAGGTCCCTGTCTCCCAGTGTCAGTCTGTCTCACTGTGCTGTCCCTGTCTCCCAGTGTCAGTCTGTCTCACTGTGCTGTCCCTGTCTCCCAGTGTCAGTCTGTCTCACTGTGCTGTCCCTGTCTCCCAGTGTCAGTCTGTCTCACTGTGCTGTCCCTGTCTCCCAGTGTCAGTCCATCTCTGACTGTGCTGTCCCTGTCTCCCAGTGTCAGTCTGTCTCACTGTGCTGTCCCTGTCTCCCAGTGTCAGTCCGTCTCTGACTGTGCTGTCCCTGTCTCCCAGTGTCAGTCTGTCTCACTGTGCTGTCCCTGTCTCCCAGTGTCACTCTGTCTCACTGTGCTGTCCCTGTCTCCCAGTGTCAGTCCGTCTCTCACTGTGCTGTCCCTGTCTCCCAGTGTCAGTGTGCTGTCCCTGTCTCCCAGTGTCAGTCTGTCTCACTGTGCTGTCCCTGTCTCCCAGTGTCAGTCTGTCTCACTGTGCTGTCCCTGTCTCCCAGTGTCAGTCTGTCTCACTATGCTGTCCCTGTCTCCCAGTGTCAGTCTGTCTCACTGTGCTGTCCCTGTCTCCCAGTGTCAGTCTGTCTCACTGTACTGTCCCTGTCTCCCAGTGTCAGTCTGTCTCTCATAGTGCAGTCCTTGTCCCCCAGTGTCAGTCTGTCTCACTGTGCTGTCCCTGTCTCCCAGTGCCAGTCTGTCTCACTGTGCTGTCCCTGTCTCCCAGTGTCAGTCTGTCTCACTGTGCTGTCCCTGTCTCCCAGTGTCAGTCCGTCTCTCACTGTGTCAATCCCTGTCTCCCAGTGTCAGTCCGTCTCTCACTGTGTCAGTCCGTCTCTCACTGTGTCAGTCCCTGTCTCCCAGTGTCAGTCCGTCTCTCACTGTGCTGTCCCTGTCTCCCAGTATCAGTCCGTCTCTCACTGTGTCAGTCCCTGTCCCCCAGTGTCAGTCCGTCTCTCACTGTGTCAGTCTCTGTCTCCCAGTGTCAGTCTGTCTCACTGTGCTGTCCCTGTCTCCCAGTGTCAGTCCGTCTCTCACTGTGCTGTCCCTGTCTCCCAGTGTCAGTCCGTCTCTCACTGTGCTGTCCCTGTCTCCCAGTGTCAGTCTGTCTCACTGTGCTGTCCCTGTCTCCCAGTGCCAGTGTCTGTCTCACTGTGCTGTCCCTGTCTCCCAATGTCAGTCCGTCTCTCACTGTGTCAGTCCCTGTCTCCCAGTGTCAGACCGTCTCTCACTGTGTCAGTCCCTGTCTCCCAGTGTCAGTCCGTCTCTCACTGTGCTGTCCCTGTCTCCCAGTGTCAGTCCGTCTCTCACTGTGTCAGTCCCTGTCCCCCATTGTCAGTCCGTCTCTCATTGTGTCAGTCTCTGTCTCCCAGTGTCAGTCTGTCTCACTGTGCTGTCCCTGTCTCCCAGTGTCAGTCCGTCTCTCACTGTGCTGTCCCTGTCTCCCAGTGTCAGTCCGTCTCTGACTGTGCTGTCCCTGTCTCCCAGTGTCAGTCCGTCTCTCACTGTGCTGTCCCTGTCTCCCAGTGTCAGTCTGTCTCACTGTGCTGTCCCTGTCTCCCAGTGCCAGTGTCTGTCTCACTGTGCTGTCCGTCTCCCAGTGTCAGTCCGTCTCTCACTGTGTCAATCCCTGTCTCCCAGTGTCAGTCCGTCTCTCACTGTGTCAGTCCGTCTCTCACTGTGTCAGTCCGTCTCTCACTGTGTCAGTCCCTGTCTCCCAGTGTCAGTCCGTCTCTCACTGTGTCAGTGCCCGTCTCCCAGTGTCAGTCCATCTCTCACTGTGCCAATCCCTGTCTCCCAGTGTCAGTCCGTCTCTCACTGTGTCAGTCCCCGTCTCCCAGTGTCAGTCCGTCTCTCACTGTGTCAATCCCTGTCTCCCTGTGTCAATCCCTGTCTGCCAGTGTCAGTCCGTCTCTCACTGTGTCAGTCCCCGTCTCCCAGTGTCAGTCCGTCTCTGACTGTGCTGTCCCTGTCTCCCAGTGTCAGTCCGTCTCTCACTGTGCTGTCCCTGTCTCCCAGTGTCAGTCTGTCTCACCGTGCTGTCCCTGTCTCCCAGTGTCAGTCCGTCTCTCACTGTGTCAGTCCTTGTCTCCCAGTGTCAGTCTGACTCTCACTGTGTCAATCCCTGTCTCCCAGTGTCAGTCCGTCTCTCACTGTGCTGTCCCTGTCTCCCAGTGTCAGTCCGTCTCTCACTGTGTCAGTCCCTGTCCCCCAGTGTCAGTCCGTCTCTCACTGTGCTGTCCCTGTCTCCCAGTGTCAGTCTGTCTCTCACTGTGCCATCCCTGTCTCCCAGTGTCAGTCTGTCTCACTGTGCTGTCCCTGTCTCCCAGTGTCAGTCCGTCTCTCACTGTGTCAGTCCCTCTCTCACTGTGTCAGTCCCTGTCTCCCAGTGTCAGACCGTCTCTCACTGCGCCATCCCTGTCTCCCAGTGTCAGTCTGTCTCTTACTGTGTCAGTCCCTGTCTCCCAGTGTCAGTCCGTCTCTCACTGTGCTGTCCCTGTCTCCCAGTGTCAGTCCGTCTCTCACTGTGTCAGTCCCTATCCCCCAGTGTCAGTCCGTCTCTCACTGTGTCAATCCCTGTCTCCCAGTGTCAGTCCGTCTCTCACTGTGTCAGTCTCTGTCTCCCAGTGTCAGTCTCTCTCTCACTGTGTCAGTCCCTGTCTCCCAGTGTCAGTCCGTCTCTCACTGTGTCGGTCCCTGTTTCCTGTGTCAGTCCGTCTCTCACTGTGTCAGTCCGTCTCTCACTGTGCTGTCCCTGTCTCCCAGTGTCAGTCTGTCTCTCACTGTGCCATCCCTGTCTCCCAGTGTCAGTCTGTCTCACTGTGCTGTCCCTGTCTCCCAGTGTCAGTCCGTCTCTCACTGTGTCAGTCCCTCTCTCACTGTGTCAGTCCCTGTCTCCCAGTGTCAGACCGTCTCTCCAGTGTCAGTCCGTCTCTTACTGTGTCAGTCCCTGTCTCCCAGTGTCAGTCCGTCTCTCACTGTGCCGTCCCTGTCTCCCAGTGTCAGTCTCTCACTGCGCCATCCCTGTCTCCCAGTGTCAGTCTCTCACTGCGCCATCCCTGTCTCCCAGTGTCAGTCTGTCTCTCACTGTGCTGTCCGTCTCCCAGTGTCAGTCCGTCTCTCACTGTGCCGTCCCTGTCTCCCAGTGTCAGTCCGTCTCACTGTGCTGTCCCTGTCTCCCAGTGTCAGTCCGTCTCTCACTGTGTCAGTCCGTCTCTCACTGTGTCAGTCCCTGTCTCCCAGTGTCAGTCCGTCTCTCACTGTGTCAGTCCCCGTCTCCCAGTGTCAGTCCGTCTCTCACTGTGCCAATCCCTGTCTCCCAGTGTCAGTCCGTCTCTCACTGTGTCAGTCCCTGTCTCCCAGTGTCAGTCCGTCTCTCACTGTGTCAGTCCCCGTCTCCCAGTGTCAGTCCGTCTCTCACTGTGTCAATCCCTGTCTCCCAGTGTCAGTCCGTCTCTCACTGTGCTGTCCCTGTCTCCCAGTGTCAGTCCGTCTCTCACTGTGTCAGTCCCTGTCCCCCAGTGTCAGTCCGTCTCTCACTGTGCTGTCCCTGTCTCCCAGTGTCAGTCTGTCTCTCACTGTGCCATCCCTGTCTCCCAGTGTCAGTCTGTCTCACTGTGCTGTCCCTGTCTCCCAGTGTCAGACCGTCTCCCAGTGTCAGACCGTCTCTCACTGTGCTGTCCGTCTGCCAGTGTCAGTCCGTCTCTCACTGTGCCGTCCCTGTCTCCCAGTGTCAGTCTCTCACTGCGCCATCCCTGTCTCCCAGTGTCAGTCTCTCTCACTGTGCTGTCCCTGTCTCCCAGTGTCAGTCCGTCTCACTGTGCTGTCCCTGTCTCCCAGTGTCAGTCCGTCTCTCACTGTGTCAGTCCCTGTCTCCCAGTGTCAGTCCGTCTCTCACTGTGTCAGTCCCCGTCTCCCAGTGTCAGTCCGTCTCTCACTGTGTCAGTCCCTGTCTCCCAGTGTCAGTCTGTCTCTTACTGTGTCCGTCCCTGTCTCCCAGTGTCAGTCCGTCTCTCACTGTGCTGTCCCTGTCTCCCAGTGTCAGTCCGTCTCTCACTGTGTCAGTCCCTATCCCCCAGTGTCAGTCCGTCTCTCACTGTGTCAATCCCTGTCTCCCAGTGTCAGTCCGTCTCTCACTGTGTCAGTCTCTGTCTCCCAGTGTCAGTCCCTGTCTCCCAGTGTCAGTCCGTCTCTCACTGTGTCGGTCCCTGTTTCCTGTGTCAGTCCGTCTCTCACTGTGTCAGTCCGTCTCTCACTGTGCTGTCCCTGTCTCCCAGTGTCAGTCTGTCTCTCACTGTGCCATCCCTGTCTCCCAGTGTCAGTCTGTCTCACTGTGCTGTCCCTGTCTCCCAGTGTCAGTTCGTCTCTCACTGTGTCAGTCCCTGTCTCCCAGTGTCAGACCGTCTCTCACTGTGCTGTCCGTCTCCCAGTGTCAGTCCGTCTCTCACTGTGCCGTCCCTGTCTCCCAGTGTCAGTCTCTCACTGTGCTGTCCCTGTCTCCCAGTGTCAGTCCGTCTCACTGTGCTGTCCCTGTCTCCCAGTGTCAGTCTGTCTCACTGTGCTGTCCCTGTCTCCCAGTGTCAGTCCGTCTAACTGTGCTGTCCCTGTCTCCCAGTGTCAGTCCGTCTCACTGTGCCATCCCTGTCTCCCAGTGTCAGTCTGTCTCACTGTGCTGTCCCTGTCTCCCAGTGTCAGTCCGTCTCACTGTGCTGTCCCTGTCTCCCAGTGTCAGTCCGTCTCTCACTGTGTCAGTCCGTCTCTCACTGTGTCAGTCCCTGTCTCCCAGTGTCAGTCCGTCTCTCACTGTGTCAGTCCCCGTCTCCCAGTGTCAGTCCGTCTCTCACTGTGTCAATCCCTGTCTCCCAGTGTCAGTCTGTCTCACTGTGCTGTCCATGTCTCCCAGTGTCAGTCCGTCTCTCACTGTGTCAGTCCTTGTCTCCCAGTGTCAGTCCGTCTCTCACTGTGTCAGTCCCTGTCCCCCAGTGTCAGTCCGTCTCTCACTGTGCTGTCCCTGTCTCCCAGTGTCAGTCTGTCTCTCACTGTGCCATCCCTGTCTCCCAGTGTCAGTCTGTCTCACTGTGCTGTCCCTGTCTCCCAGTGTCAGTCCGTCTCTCACTGTGTCAGTCCCTCTCTCACTGTGTCAGTCCCTGTCTCCCAGTGTCAGACCGTCTCTCACTGTGCTGTCCGTCTCCCAGTGTCAGTCTCTCACTGCGCTGTCCCTGCTCCCAGTGTCAGTCCGTCTCACTGTGCCATCCCTGTCTCCCAGTGTCAGTCTGTCTCACTGTGCTGTCCCTGTCTCCCAGTGTCAGTCCGTCTCACTGTGCTGTCCCTGTCTCCCAGTGTCAGTCCGTCTCTCACTGTGTCAGTCCCTGTCTCCCAGTGTCAGTCCGTCTCTCACTGTGTCAGTCCCCGTCTCCCAGTGTCAGTCCGTCTCTCACTGTGTCAATCCCTGTCTCCCAGTGTCAGTCTGTCTCACTGTGCTGTCCATGTCTCCCAGTGTCAGTCCGTCTCTCACTGTGTCAGTCCTTGTCTCCCAGTGTCAGTCTGACTCTCACTGTGTCAATCCCTGTCTCCCAGTGTCAGTCCGTCTCTCACTGTGCTGTCCCTGTCTCCCAGTGTCAGTCCGTCTCTCACTGTGTCAGTCCCTGTCCCCCAGTGTCAGTCCGTCTCTCACTGTGCTGTCCCTGTCCCCCAGTGTCAGTCCGTCTCTCACTGTGCTGTCCCTGTCTCCCAGTGTCAGTCTGTCTCTCACTGTGCCATCCCTGTCTCCCAGTGTCAGTCTGTCTCACTGTGCTGTCCCTGTCTCCCAGTGTCAGTCCGTCTCACTGTGCTGTCCCTGTCTCCCAGTGTCAGTCCGTCTCTCACTGTGTCAGTCCCTGTCTCCCAGTGTCAGTCCGTCTCTCACTGTGTCAGTCCCTGTCTCCCAGTGTCAGTCCGTCTCTCACTGTGTCAGTCCCCGTCTCCCAGTGTCAGTCCGTCTCTCACTGTGTCAGTCCCTGTCCCCCAGTGTCAGTCCGCCTCTGACTGTGCTGTCCCTGTCCCCCAGTGTCAGTCTGTCTCTCACTGTGCTGTCCCTGTCTCCCAGTGTCAGTCCATCTCTCACTGTGCTGTCCCTGTCTCCCAGTGTCAGTCTGTCTCTCACTGTGTCAGTCCCTGTCTCCCAGTGTCAGTCTGTCTCTTACTGTGTCAGTCCTTGTCTCCCAGTGTCAGTCCGTCTCTCACTGTGCTGTCCCTGTCTCCCAGTGTCAGTCCGTCTCTCACTGTGTCAGTCCCTATCCCCCAGTGTCAGTCCGTCTCTCACTGTGTCAATCCCTGTCTCCCAGTGTCAGTCCGTCTATCACTGTGTCAGTCTCTGTCTCCCAGTGTCAGTCTCTCTCTCACTGTGTCAGTCCCTGTCTCCCAGTGTCAGTCCGTCTCTCACTGTGTCGGTCCCTGTCTCCCAGTGTCAGTCCGTCTCTCACTGTATCAGTCCGTCTCTCACTGTGCTGTCCCTGTCTCCCAGTGTCAGTCTGTCTCTCACTGTGCCATCCCTGTCTCCCAGTGTCAGTCTGTCTCACTGTGCTGTCCCTGTCTCCCAGTGTCAGTCCGTCTCTCACTGTGTCAGTCCCTGTCTCCCAGTGTCAGTCCGTCTCTCACTGTGTCAGTCCCTGTCTCCCAGTGTCAGTCCGTCTCTCACTGTGTCAGTCCCTGTCTCCCAGTGTCAGTCCGTCTCTCACTGTGTCAGTCCCCGTCTCCCAGTGTCAGTCCGTCTCTCACTGTGTCAATCCCTGTCTCCCAGTGTCAGTCTGTCTCACTGTGCTGTTCCTGTCTCCCAGTGTCAGTCCGTCTCTCACTGTGTCAATCCCTGTCTCCCAGTGTCAGTCCGTCTCTCACTGTGCTGTCCCTGTCTCCCAGTGTCAGTCCGTCTCTCACTGTGTCAGTCCCTGTCCCCCAGTGTCAGTCCGTCTCTCACTGTGCTGTCCCTGTCCCCCAGTGTCAGTCTGTCTCTCACTGTGCTGTCCCTGTCTCCCAGTGTCAGTCCGTCTCTCACTGTGCTGTCCCTGTCTCCCAGTGTCAGTCTGTCTCTCACTGTGTCAGTCCCTGTCTCCCAGTGTCAGTCTGTCTCTTACTGTGTCAGTCCGTCTCTCACTGTGCTGTCCCTGTCTCCCAGTGTCAGTCTGTCTCACTGTGCTGTCCCTGTCTCCCAGTGTCAGTCCGTCTCTCACTGTGTCAGTCCCTGTCTCCCAGTGTCAGTCCCTGTCTCCCAGTGTCAGTCCGTCTCTCACTGTGTCAGTCCCTGTCTCCCAGTGTCAGTCCCTGTCTCCCAGTGTCAGTCCGTCTCTCACTGCGCCATCCCTGTCTCCCAGTGTCAGTCTGTCTCACTGTGCTGTCCCTGTCTCCCAGTGTCAGTCCATCTCACTGTGCTGTCCCTGTCTCCCAGTGTCAGTCCGTCTCTCACTGTGTCAGTCCCTGTCTCCCAGTGTCAGTCCGTCTCTCACTGTGTCAGTCCCTGTCTCTCACTGTGTCAGTCCCTGTCTCTCACTGTGTCAGTCCCTGTCTCCCAGTTTCAGTCCGTCTCTCACTGTGTCAGTCCGTCTCCCAGTGTCAGTCTGTCTCTCACTGTGTCAGTCCCTGTCTCCCAGTGTCAGTCCGTCTCTCACTGTGTCAGTCCCTGTCTCCCAGTGTCAGTCCGTCGCTCACTGTGCTGTCCCTGTCTCCCAGTGTCAGTCTCTCACTGCGCCATCCCTGTCTCCCAGTGTCAGTCTGTCTCACTGTGTCAGTCCCTGTCCCCCAGTGTCAGTCTGTCTCACTGTGCTGTCCCTGTCTCCCAGTGTCAGACCGTCTCTGACTGTGTCAGTCCCTGTCTCCCAGTGTCAGTCTGTCTCACTGTGCTGTCCCTGTCTCCCAGTGTCAGTCCGTCTCTCACTGTGTCAGTCCCTGTCTCCCAGTGTCAGTCTGTCTCTCACTGTGTCAGTCCCTGTCTCCCAGTGTCAGTCTGTCTCTCACTGTGCTGTCCCTGTCTCCCAGTGTCAGTCTCTCACTGCGCCATCCCTGTCTCCCAGTGTCACTCTGTCTCTCACTGTGTCAGTCCCTGTCCCCCAGTGTCAGACCGTCTCTCACTGTGTCAGTCCCTGTCCCCCAGTGTCAGTCTGTCTCACTGTGCTGTCCCTGTCTCCCAGTGTCAGACCGTCTCTCACTGTGTCAGTCCCTGTCCCCCAGTGTCAGTCCGTCTCTCACTGTGTCAGTCTCTGTCTCCCAGTGTCAGTCTGTCTCACTGTGCTGTCCCTGTCTCCCAGTGTCAGTCCGTCTCTCACTGTGCTGTCCCTGTCTCCCAGTGTCAGTCCGTCTCTCACTGTGCTGTCCCTGTCTCCCAGTGTCAGTCTGTCTCACTGTGCTGTCCCTGTCTCCCAGTGCCAGTGTCTGTCTCACTGTGCTGTCCCTGTCTCCCAATGTCAGTCCGTCTCTCACTGTGTCAGTCCCTGTCTCCCAGTGTCAGACCGTCTCTCACTGTGTCAGTCCCTGTTTCCCAGTGTCAGTCCGTCTCTCACTGTGCTGTCCCTGTCTCCCAGTGTCAGTCCGTCTCTCACTGTGTCAGTCCCTGTCCCCCATTGTCAGTCCGTCTCTCATTGTGTCAGTCTCTGTCTCCCAGTGTCAGTCTGTCTCACTGTGCTGTCCCTGTCTCCCAGTGTCAGTCCGTCTCTCACTGTGCTGTCCGTCTCCCAGTGTCAGTCCGTCTCTCACTGTGTCAATCCCTGTCTCCCAGTGTCAGTCCGTCTCTCACTGTGTCAGTCCGTCTCTCACTGTGTCAGTCCGTCTCTCACTGTGTCAGTCCCTGTCTCCCAGTGTCAGTCCGTCTCTCACTGTGTCAGTGCCCGTCTCCCAGTGTCAGTCCATCTCTCACTGTGCCAATCCCTGTCTCCCAGTGTCAGTCCGTCTCTCACTGTGTCAGTCCCCGTCTCCCAGTGTCAGTCCGTCTCTCACTGTGTCAATCCCTGTCTCCCTGTGTCAATCCCTGTCTGCCAGTGTCAGTCCGTCTCTCACTGTGTCAGTCCCCGTCTCCCAGTGTCAGTCCGTCTCTGACTGTGCTGTCCCTGTCTCCCAGTGTCAGTCCGTCTCTCACTGTGCTGTCCCTGTCTCCCAGTGTCAGTCTGTCTCACCGTGCTGTCCCTGTCTCCCAGTGTCAGTCCGTCTCTCACTGTGTCAGTCCTTGTCTCCCAGTGTCAGTCTGACTCTCACTGTGTCAATCCCTGTCTCCCAGTGTCAGTCCGTCTCTCACTGTGCTGTCCCTGTCTCCCAGTGTCAGTCCGTCTCTCACTGTGTCAGTCCCTGTCCCCCAGTGTCAGTCCGTCTCTCACTGTGCTGTCCCTGTCTCCCAGTGTCAGTCTGTCTCTCACTGTGCCATCCCTGTCTCCCAGTGTCAGTCTGTCTCACTGTGCTGTCCCTGTCTCCCAGTGTCAGTCCGTCTCTCACTGTGTCAGTCCCTCTCTCACTGTGTCAGTCCCTGTCTCCCAGTGTCAGACCGTCTCTCACTGCGCCATCCCTGTCTCCAGTGTCAGTCTGTCTCTTACTGTGTCAGTCCCTGTCTCCAGTGTCAGTCCGTCTCTCACTGTGCTGTCCCTGTCTCCCAGTGTAGTCCGTCTCTCACTGTGTCAGTCCCTATCCCCCAGTGTCAGTCCGTCTCTCACTGTGTCAATCCCTGTCTCCCAGTGTCAGTCCGTCTCTCACTGTGTCAGTCTCTGTCTCCCAGTGTCAGTCTCTCACTGTGTCAGTCCCTGTCTCCCAGTGTAGTCCGTCTCTCACTGTGTCGGTCCCTGTTCCTGTGTCAGTCCGTCTCTCACTGTGTCTCCCAGTGTCAGACCGTCTCTCACTGCGCCATCCCTGTCTCCCAGTGTCAGTCTGTCTCTTACTGTGTCAGTCCCTGTCTCCCAGTGTCAGTCCGTCTCTCACTGTGCTGTCCCTGTCTCCCAGTGTCAGTCCGTCTCTCACTGTGTCAGTCCCTATCCCCCAGTGTCAGTCCGTCTCTCACTGTGTCAATCCCTGTCTCCCAGTGTCAGTCCGTCTCTCACTGTGTCAGTCTCTGTCTCCCAGTGTCAGTCTCTCTCTCACTGTGTCAGTCCCTGTCTCCCAGTGTCAGTCCGTCTCTCACTGTGTCGGTCCCTGTTTCCTGTGTCAGTCCGTCTCTCACTGTGCTGTCCCTGTCTCCCAGTGTCAGTCTGTCTCTCACTGTGCCATCCCTGTCTCCCAGTGTCAGTCTGTCTCACTGTGCTGTCCCTGTCTCCCAGTGTCAGTCCGTCTCTCACTGTGTCAGTCCCTCTCTCACTGTGTCAGTCCCTGTCTCCCAGTGTCAGACCGTCTCTCCAGTGTCAGTCCGTCTCTTACTGTGTCAGTCCCTGTCTCCCAGTGTCAGTCCGTCTCTCACTGTGCCGTCCCTGTCTCCCAGTGTCAGTCTCTCACTGCGCCATCCCTGTCTCCCAGTGTCAGTCTCTCACTGCGCCATCCCTGTCTCCCAGTGTCAGTCTGTCTCTCACTGTGCTGTCCGTCTCCCAGTGTCAGTCCGTCTCTCACTGTGCCGTCCCTGTCTCCCAGTGTCAGTCCGTCTCACTGTGCTGTCCCTGTCTCCCAGTGTCAGTCCGTCTCTCACTGTGTCAGTCCGTCTCTCACTGTGTCAGTCCCTGTCTCCCAGTGTCAGTCCGTCTCTCACTGTGTCAGTCCCCGTCTCCCAGTGTCAGTCCGTCTCTCACTGTGCCAATCCCTGTCTCCCAGTGTCAGTCCGTCTCTCACTGTGTCAGTCCCTGTCTCCCAGTGTCAGTCCGTCTCTCACTGTGTCAGTCCCCGTCTCCCAGTGTCAGTCCGTCTCTCACTGTGTCAATCCCTGTCTCCCAGTGTCAGTCCGTCTCTCACTGTGCTGTCCCTGTCTCCCAGTGTCAGTCCGTCTCTCACTGTGTCAGTCCCTGTCCCCCAGTGTCAGTCCGTCTCTCACTGTGCTGTCCCTGTCTCCCAGTGTCAGTCTGTCTCTCACTGTGCCATCCCTGTCTCCCAGTGTCAGTCTGTCTCACTGTGCTGTCCCTGTCTCCCAGTGTCAGTCCGTCTCTCACTGTGTCAGTCCCTCTCTCACTGTGTCAGTCCCTGTCTCCCAGTGTCAGACCGTCTCCCAGTGTCAGACCGTCTCTCACTGTGCTGTCCGTCTGCCAGTGTCAGTCCGTCTCTCACTGTGCCGTCCCTGTCTCCCAGTGTCAGTCTCTCACTGCGCCATCCCTGTCTCCCAGTGTCAGTCTCTCTCACTGTGCTGTCCCTGTCTCCCAGTGTCAGTCCGTCTCACTGTGCTGTCCCTGTCTCCCAGTGTCAGTCCGTCTCTCACTGTGTCAGTCCCTGTCTCCCAGTGTCAGTCCGTCTCTCACTGTGTCAGTCCCCGTCTCCCAGTGTCAGTCCGTCTCTCATGTGTCAGTCCCTGTCTCCCAGTGTCAGTCTGTCTCTTACTGTGTCAGTCCTTGTCTCCCAGTGTCAGTCCGTCTCTCACTGTGCTGTCCCTGTCTCCCAGTGTCAGTCCGTCTCTCACTGTGTCAGTCCCTATCCCCCAGTGTCAGTCCGTCTCTCACTGTGTCAATCCCTGTCTCCCAGTGTCAGTCCGTCTCTCACTGTGTCAGTCTCTGTCTCCCAGTGTTCTCACTGTGCTGTCCCTGTCTCCCAGTGTCAGTCCCTGTCTCCCAGTGTCAGTCCGTCTCTCACTGTGTCGGTCTCTCTGTGTCAGTCCCCTGTCCGTCTCTTCCCCTGTGTCAGTCCGTCAGTCCTCTCACTGTGTCAGTCCGTCTCTCACTGTGTCAGTGCTGTCCCTGTCTTCCAGTGTCAGTCTGTCTCTCACTGTGCCATCCCTGTCTCCCAGTGTCAGTCTCTCTCACTGTGCTGTCCCTGTCTCCCAGTGTCAGTCCGTCTCACTGTGCTGTCCCTGTCTCCCAGTGTCAGTCCGTCTCTCACTGTGTCAGTCCCTGTCTCCCAGTGTCAGTCCGTCTCTCACTGTGTCAGTCCCCGTCTCCCAGTGTCAGTCCGTCTCTCACTGTGTCAGTCCCTGTCTCCCAGTGTCAGTCTGTCTCTTACTGTGTCAGTCCCTGTCTCCCAGTGTCAGTCCGTCTCTCACTGTGCTGTCCCTGTCTCCCAGTGTCAGTCCGTCTCTCACTGTGTCAGTCCCTATCCCCCAGTGTCAGTCCGTCTCTCACTGTGTCAATCCCTGTCTCCCAGTGTCAGTCCGTCTCTCACTGTGTCAGTCTCTGTCTCCCAGTGTCAGTCCCTGTCTCCCAGTGTCAGTCCGTCTCTCACTGTGTCGGTCCCTGTTTCCTGTGTCAGTCCGTCTCTCACTGTGTCAGTCCGTCTCTCACTGTGCTGTCCCTGTCTCCCAGTGTCAGTCTGTCTCTCACTGTGCCATCCCTGTCTCCCAGTGTCAGTCTGTCTCACTGTGCTGTCCCTGTCTCCCAGTGTCAGTTCGTCTCTCACTGTGTCAGTCCCTGTCTCCCAGTGTCAGACCGTCTCTCACTGTGCTGTCCGTCTCCCAGTGTCAGTCCGTCTCTCACTGTGCCGTCCCTGTCTCCCAGTGTCAGTCTCTCACTGTGCTGTCCCTGTCTCCCAGTGTCAGTCCGTCTCACTGTGCTGTCCCTGTCTCCCAGTGTCAGTCTGTCTCACTGTGCTGTCCCTGTCTCCCAGTGTCAGTCCGTCTAACTGTGCTGTCCCTGTCTCCCAGTGTCAGTCCGTCTCACTGTGCCATCCCTGTCTCCCAGTGTCAGTCTGTCTCACTGTGCTGTCCCTGTCTCCCAGTGTCAGTCCGTCTCACTGTGCTGTCCCTGTCTCCCAGTGTCAGTCCGTCTCTCACTGTGTCAGTCCGTCTCTCACTGTGTCAGTCCCTGTCTCCCAGTGTCAGTCCGTCTCTCACTGTGTCAGTCCCCGTCTCCCAGTGTCAGTCCGTCTCTCACTGTGTCAATCCCTGTCTCCCAGTGTCAGTCTGTCTCACTGTGCTGTCCATGTCTCCCAGTGTCAGTCCGTCTCTCACTGTGTCAGTCCTTGTCTCCCAGTGTCAGTCCGTCTCTCACTGTGTCAGTCCCTGTCCCCCAGTGTCAGTCCGTCTCTCACTGTGCTGTCCCTGTCTCCCAGTGTCAGTCTGTCTCTCACTGTGCCATCCCTGTCTCCCAGTGTCAGTCTGTCTCACTGTGCTGTCCCTGTCTCCCAGTGTCAGTCCGTCTCTCACTGTGTCAGTCCCTCTCTCACTGTGTCAGTCCCTGTCTCCCAGTGTCAGACCGTCTCTCACTGTGCTGTCCGTCTCCCAGTGTCAGTCTCTCACTGCGCTGTCCCTGCTCCCAGTGTCAGTCCGTCTCACTGTGCCATCCCTGTCTCCCAGTGTCAGTCTGTCTCACTGTGCTGTCCCTGTCTCCCAGTGTCAGTCCGTCTCACTGTGCTGTCCCTGTCTCCCAGTGTCAGTCCGTCTCTCACTGTGTCAGTCCCTGTCTCCCAGTGTCAGTCCGTCTCTCACTGTGTCAGTCCCCGTCTCCCAGTGTCAGTCCGTCTCTCACTGTGTCAATCCCTGTCTCCCAGTGTCAGTCTGTCTCACTGTGCTGTCCATGTCTCCCAGTGTCAGTCCGTCTCTCACTGTGTCAGTCCTTGTCTCCCAGTGTCAGTCTGACTCTCACTGTGTCAATCCCTGTCTCCCAGTGTCAGTCCGTCTCTCACTGTGCTGTCCCTGTCTCCCAGTGTCAGTCCGTCTCTCACTGTGTCAGTCCCTGTCCCCCAGTGTCAGTCCGTCTCTCACTGTGCTGTCCCTGTCCCCCAGTGTCAGTCCGTCTCTCACTGTGCTGTCCCTGTCTCCCAGTGTCAGTCTGTCTCTCACTGTGCCATCCCTGTCTCCCAGTGTCAGTCTGTCTCACTGTGCTGTCCCTGTCTCCCAGTGTCAGTCCGTCTCACTGTGCTGTCCCTGTCTCCCAGTGTCAGTCCGTCTCTCACTGTGTCAGTCCCTGTCTCCCAGTGTCAGTCCGTCTCTCACTGTGTCAGTCCCTGTCTCCCAGTGTCAGTCCGTCTCTCACTGTGTCAGTCCCCGTCTCCCAGTGTCAGTCCGTCTCTCACTGTGTCAGTCCCTGTCCCCCAGTGTCAGTCCGCCTCTGACTGTGCTGTCCCTGTCCCCCAGTGTCAGTCTGTCTCTCACTGTGCTGTCCCTGTCTCCCAGTGTCAGTCCATCTCTCACTGTGCTGTCCCTGTCTCCCAGTGTCAGTCTGTCTCTCACTGTGTCAGTCCCTGTCTCCCAGTGTCAGTCTGTCTCTTACTGTGTCAGTCCTTGTCTCCCAGTGTCAGTCCGTCTCTCACTGTGCTGTCCCTGTCTCCCAGTGTCAGTCCGTCTCTCACTGTGTCAGTCCCTATCCCCCAGTGTCAGTCCGTCTCTCACTGTGTCAATCCCTGTCTCCCAGTGTCAGTCCGTCTATCACTGTGTCAGTCTCTGTCTCCCAGTGTCAGTCTCTCTCTCACTGTGTCAGTCCCTGTCTCCCAGTGTCAGTCCGTCTCTCACTGTGTCGGTCCCTGTCTCCCAGTGTCAGTCCGTCTCTCACTGTATCAGTCCGTCTCTCACTGTGCTGTCCCTGTCTCCCAGTGTCAGTCTGTCTCTCACTGTGCCATCCCTGTCTCCCAGTGTCAGTCTGTCTCACTGTGCTGTCCCTGTCTCCCAGTGTCAGTCCGTCTCTCACTGTGTCAGTCCCTGTCTCCCAGTGTCAGTCCGTCTCTCACTGTGTCAGTCCCTGTCTCCCAGTGTCAGTCCGTCTCTCACTGTGTCAGTCCCTGTCTCCCAGTGTCAGTCCGTCTCTCACTGTGTCAGTCCCCGTCTCCCAGTGTCAGTCCGTCTCTCACTGTGTCAATCCCTGTCTCCCAGTGTCAGTCTGTCTCACTGTGCTGTCCCTGTCTCCCAGTGTCAGTCCGTCTCTCACTGTGTCAATCCCTGTCTCCCAGTGTCAGTCCGTCTCTCACTGTGCTGTCCCTGTCTCCCAGTGTCAGTCCGTCTCTCACTGTGTCAGTCCCTGTCCCCCAGTGTCAGTCCGTCTCTCACTGTGCTGTCCCTGTCCCCCAGTGTCAGTCTGTCTCTCACTGTGCTGTCCCTGTCTCCCAGTGTCAGTCCGTCTCTCACTGTGCTGTCCCTGTCTCCCAGTGTCAGTCTGTCTCTCACTGTGTCAGTCCCTGTCTCCCAGTGTCAGTCTGTCTCTTACTGTGTCAGTCCGTCTCTCACTGTGCTGTCCCTGTCTCCCAGTGTCAGTCTGTCTCACTGTGCTGTCCCTGTCTCCCAGTGTCAGTCCGTCTCTCACTGTGTCAGTCCCTGTCTCCCAGTGTCAGTCCCTGTCTCCCAGTGTCAGTCCGTCTCTCACTGTGTCAGTCCCTGTCTCCCAGTGTCAGTCCCTGTCTCCCAGTGTCAGTCCGTCTCTCACTGCGCCATCCCTGTCTCCCAGTGTCAGTCTGTCTCACTGTGCTGTCCCTGTCTCCCAGTGTCAGTCCATCTCACTGTGCTGTCCCTGTCTCCCAGTGTCAGTCCGTCTCTCACTGTGTCAGTCCCTGTCTCCCAGTGTCAGTCCGTCTCTCACTGTGTCAGTCCCTGTCTCTCACTGTGTCAGTCCCTGTCTCTCACTGTGTCAGTCCCTGTCTCTCACTGTGTCAGTCCCTGTCTCCCAGTTTCAGTCCGTCTCTCACTGTGTCAGTCCGTCTCCCACTGTGTCAGTCCGTCTCCCAGTGTCAGTCTGTCTCTCACTGTGTCAGTCCCTGTCTCCCAGTGTCAGTCCGTCTCTCACTGTGTCAGTCCCTGTCTCCCAGTGTCAGTCCGTCGCTCACTGTGCTGTCCCTGTCTCCCAGTGTCAGTCTCTCACTGCGCCATCCCTGTCTCCCAGTGTCAGTCTGTCTCACTGTGTCAGTCCCTGTCCCCCAGTGTCAGTCTGTCTCACTGTGCTGTCCCTGTCTCCCAGTGTCAGACCGTCTCTGACTGTGTCAGTCCCTGTCTCCCAGTGTCAGTCTGTCTCACTGTGCTGTCCCTGTCTCCCAGTGTCAGTCCGTCTCTCACTGTGTCAGTCCCTGTCTCCCAGTGTCAGTCTGTCTCTCACTGTGTCAGTCCCTGTCTCCCAGTGTCAGTCTGTCTCTCACTGTGCTGTCCCTGTCTCCCAGTGTCAGTCTCTCACTGCGCCATCCCTGTCTCCCAGTGTCACTCTGTCTCTCACTGTGTCAGTCCCTGTCCCCCAGTGTCAGACCGTCTCTCACTGTGTCAGTCCCTGTCCCCCAGTGTCAGTCTGTCTCACTGTGCTGTCCCTGTCTCCCAGTGTCAGACCGTCTCTCACTGTGTCAGTCCCTGTCTCCCAGTGTCAGACCGTCTCTCACTGTGTCAGTCCCTGTCTCCCAGTGTCAGTCTGTCTCACTGTGCTGTCCCTGTCTCCCAGTGTCAGACCGTCTCTCACTGTGCACAGGCTAATCCCACCCTCCCTTACTGACATCTGTGAATTCCCCAACACAGGGAGAAATGGTGCCACATGACTCCAGAGGAACGGGACGACACCCATCGGTTTGACAAGAACATTGCCTTTGGACAGCTGGGGTAAGGCTGGTGCGCAGGAATGACTCACGGGAAATGGGTGTGCCGGTGCATTGTGAGGAGTGAGTGAGATGTTACTGTGTCCGGTTGTGACCTTCCTGTGTTTGTTACCACAGGACCTTCACACAGAACATGCTGGATTTCGGATTGAGCAGGGAACTGTGCACCAACTTCCTGAAGAAACAGTCAGTGATTGGGAACCTGAATCCAGGTGAGATCAGGGACAAGGCACTGCTCGTCATTGAACATAGAACACCACTAGCTCACTCTAACCCTTCCCTCCCACATAGCGCACAGAGCTCTACCCCCTTGTGCTGTGCCAGTCCAGCCCCCAACTCAACCTCTTCCTCCCGTGCCAGCTGCGTAAACACCTGACACTGGAAAGAGATTATGTTGCGGAGGGTGCGTCTCTTAAATTTGTGTCTGATGACAGTTACCTCTGGCCTTACTTGTCCCAAGAGGGCTAGATGGGGAAGCAGGACCTTGTTGAGAATGAAAGGCGTGTAACCAAGGACGATTCGTTGCATGGGAGCATCACCAGCCCCATCTGTAAATAGATGTCTTTGACCGTGATCCCCCTACTGAGAGCCTGCTGCACCAACTCATCATTCCCCAGATAAAATGCTGCCTTCCGGAACTCTTTCTCGGAGGCCAAAATACCACCTTGCCCAAACAAGTTCTCCGTGGCCTCCACACATTGTTCCAGAGTTACTCCAGGACACAAAATACATTGCACCCCACGTTCATCTTCCACCGACCGAAACAGGGCACGGTCCGAGGGTGGAGAGCCAGCTGCCTTTGGAGACCAGTCTGGCACGGTGGCACGATGTCCGATCCGAATGGAGGAATATGCGGTGGTGCCGGTGATAAGTCCTGGAGTGAGTACCGTAACCGGACAGAAAAGTTTGCACTTCTTGCAGTTTGCCCGCACCTGTGGCATCAGCAATCCTGTTGGTCCGGCCACCCCAAAGGTTTTGGTCCCAAGAAGCCGAAACACATTACAGACGGTTCAGATTCCCCTTAAACAGCGAGAATGGAGAGGATTCTTCTGTTGCTGGGGCAATAGGAAGGCAGTCTGCACTGGGCCGTACCTTACTGGCTCGGCGCCAGGAAAGGGCTCCATCGGTCCTGAAGAGCTCCCAAGCTGTGAGAGGTCGAAACATCTAAAAATTGTCCGGCTCCTACACCAAACGAGAATCACAACGACCAAGGAGGAGGGTTGCTATCCCGATGTTAGAGGGGGAACAATGGCATTTGTCTCCCTGTTTTTGGAGAGAAATGGCTTCCTGGCGAGTTGTCAGCAGCCACAGCAGGGAGCTACGCAGTTAGCAGCTGCCAACAAATCCAGTGCAACAGCAGGAAAAACTCCGAACAAAGCCTCCACACTAAAACAGCCACTCACTCAGATGTCCAAGGGACCCTTTCAATCCCCTCCAATGTATCTCATGAACTTTAAGCAGCAGTTTTTCCTCCATTTCTCCCTGCTCAATCAGAACAGCTCCACGCTGTGTCTGACCCTGGGAGTGTGTAACAGGACAGTGTGGAGGAAGTTCACTCTGTATCTGACCCCCTTCCCCCTATTCTTTCTTAAATTGCAAAAATACTTTTACTACACTAATGTATTACAAATGAAAAGATCACACAAATCATAACATTGATATAATCACAACCTTATTAAAGATGGTGGTGCCTAACGGTCCCGAAACACTTCCATGTTACCCATAGATGGAATGTGTTCTTTTTCATCAGCTAACTGGGTATGTACATTGCCAAGCAGTCAGCCTGGTCAGAAACCTCCACTGCCTGTCTCCAGGACCCACGGATAGCTATCTTTGCAAGCCCTAGGAGCTGGTTATCTAGGACATCCTCCTCTCTGCCTGCCCCCTTCCTTACCGGATGAAATGCAGCCAGAAGGCGAGGAGCAGATAATGCGAGGAGGCTGTAGCCTGGCACACTCCATATGCATATGAGCCCACAGAAGTGACAGGCAGCTGGGAGATCTGTGCAGAAACTGAGAAACTTGTTGCAGGGCACAGCTCAATGCAGTACCCTCCACCCCAGGTCCCCAGTGTGCAAGGACTAACACCCCCAGAGGACTTCCACTGGAGACCCCCTCCCCTTTGTCCCAAGTGGAAAGACTGATCACCATGGCGTGTCAGGACAGTGAACAAGAGCTTGGAAGCGGATGGTGTGGAGCAGCAGACCATACAGGTACCTGCTACCTGCATATCTGAAAAGGGACTGTTGGTGTTGATGAGAGACGGTTCAAGTTTTGATGGACAGTTTTGTCTCTCGGTCCTGCCAGTTCGCCGGTCAGGTCTCCCCCAGAAGGATTCAGTAGACTTCCAGGTAGAAGAGATGCTTGGTGTCAAGAGTTCATCTTCCACACTAAGAATCCAGAACATCTCGCCCAGTTGATCCTGGTGGAGTACACTGCCAAGAAAACCTCCTGGCATCAGGAGCCAGTCCTTGGCATAGGCCAAGAGGACAACCTCCATGTCTGAATCATGTAGAACCAGACCTGTCAACCTCTTCCTCCAAAGACACTGGAATGGCTGTACACAGATGACATACATCTGGCTGAACATGGGGCATCCCTAACATACTCCTCTTTAAAATGGAATGGGCACTGTAAGCCATCCATTGATCTTGATGAGGCACTTTGCAGCAGAGCACTGGAGCCAAACCCAGGCTATAAAGTGTGGTCTGAGCCCAAATACCTGCCGAGTGGAAACTGTGGTCTACATGGTCAAACACCTGGTCAAGGGAGGGAAATGCTACCAGGACTCAGTCTCTTGGACAGGTGGATCAGGCCCTGACTAGATGGACATTGTCCTGAATGGACCAACCTGGGACAGTGTAGGATTGGTCAAAATGGGTCAGCTGCCCCAACATTAAGCCAAGATGGCTGGCCATTGCCCAGGTAAAGATCTTGTAGTCCATACGTGAGAGAGTCCAGACGCCAGATTTTTAGCAGGTGAAGGTCTTGCTTCTTGGACACCAGCACGACAACTCTCTGCCACGAAAGAGTCATCTCTGCGGTGGCTGTGCTCTCCACTAGGACAAGACTATTGTCATCCCCCAGTACATCTCAGAAAACCTGACCATCTAGGCCAGGGGTCTTGCCCCTCCTGAGCTGTGGGTTTTCTGAGATGTACTGGGGGATGACAGAGCCTTCCTTAACCCTACACTCCTCAGAAAGTGCACGAGCTTTAGTAATGCCAAAGCCATCCCTGGAAGGAGTGAGGCCTCTTCTAACCCTGATGACCCTCACCAAGTCATCCAGGAAGGTTTTAAGCTGTTGCCTATCATTCCCAGACACAAAATTCCCCTTCCCCTTCCATTTGAGGATGATGCACAAAGACATCATCAATCTTGACATGCTGGACCAGAACCAGGAGGCCTGTTCTGGTGTCTGCTTCACACACTTGCAGGTGAAAATAAATTATTCGATCTCCTCGACAGGTATCAGCAGGGTCTTCTCAGGTGGGGTGAGGAAATCCATTGTCTCACTATCACATCTTCCTCCCCACATGTACTAGCAGACAGGAACTCTTCTAACCCACATTGCACAGCAAATATATCGGTCACACCAATCAGCTCCACTTTCGTCTCAGCCCTATCCCCACAATAAATGACAGAGAGATCGCCCCCAGGAATTCCTTGCAAACCAGGGGCTAATGGGGTCACCATGGTGAGTACATCCTTCACCTCAGGAGCCAGGTCTGATGTTTCCACTTCTAGGGGTCTACTGGGAAATGGATTCTGAGAGCGAGAGCGGCTGGTTGCTACTTGCCCATCTTTACCCAGTGTACCCACCTCTAAGGAGGCACTAACCAATGTCTAATGTCCAGGACATAACCTTCCCGTGCACACACTCCACCTACCATGGGGATCAAGGCCACTTCCAGGAGTTCAGGTTTGAACATAGGAAATAGGAGCAGGAATAAGTCGACCACCTGGCCCGTCGAGTCTGCTCTGTCACTCGATAAGATAATGGCTGATCTGGCCATGGAATCATCTCCACCTACCTGCATTTTCCCCATATAAGATTCACCTACTGTGCAAAAATCTATCCAACCTTTTCTTAAATATATTTACTGAGGTAGCCTCCACTACTTCATTAGGCAGAGAATTCCACAGATTTGCCACTCTCTGGGAAAAGCAGTTCTTCCTCATCTCCGTCCTAAATCTACTCCCCCGAATCTTGAGGCTATGTCCCCTAGTTCTAGTCTGACCTATCAGTGGAAACTTTCCTGCCTCTATCTTATCTATCCCTTTCATACTTTTATATGTTTCTATAAGACGTCCTCTCATTCTTCCGAATTCCAGCGAGTACAGTCCCAGACGACTCAATCTCTCCTCATAGTCTAACCCCCTCATCTCTGGAATCAACCTGGTGAACCTCTTCTGCACCGCCTCCAAAGCCAGTATATCCTTCCTCAAGTAAGGAGACCAGAACTGCACACAGTACTCCAGGTGTGGCCTCACCAGTACCCTGTATAGTTGCAGCATAACCTCCCTCTAGCAATGAAGGCCAACGTTCCATTTGCCTTCCTGACAGCCTGCTGCACCTGCAAAGCCGCCTTTTGTGATTCATGCACAAGCCTTCCAAGCCCTTCTGTGCAACAGCATGCTGCAATCTTTTACCATTTAAGTAATAATCTGCTCTTCCATTTTTTCCTTCCAAAGTGGATGATCTTGCATTTACCAACATTGTACTCCATCTGCCAGACCCTTGCCCACTCACTTAACCTATCTATATCTCTCTGCAGGCTCTTCCTGTCTCTGCACAATTCCCCGTTCTACCTGTGTCATTTGATAGCCATGTGGACCACAACAACGAGATCTTTCCCCTCCCACTGCAAATTCCTCTGCAGGTCAGAAAAGATGTCCTGAACCCGGGCACCAGGCAGGCAACACAGCCTTCAGGATGCTCTTCGAATGGTTCCCTGAACTGTGGTGCCACAGTTCGGTTGCTCATCCTTCCTACAGCCCCCACTCTCATCCACACAGGGAGCAAGAATCTGACCTGTTGGACGAACTCAAGGGCTGGGGCTTGAACACTGTCTCTTTAATCCTGCTTCACTTGCAGTCACACCCTCCTGTCCCTGACGACAGACCGAATTTGAGGCAGCTAATCTAATGGGGGTGACTACAACAGACTCCAGGTAACAGAGACTGAAACTCTCCCCCTCCCTGATGTGCTCAGATTCCAGGTCATCAGCTTTGAGCCTGAGTTCCTCGAGCAGCCAACATTTGCTGCAGATGTGGTCACCAGGAACCACAGTGAGATCCACCAGCTCCCACAACATGCAGCTACAGCACATCACCTGAACCTGCATCATCCCTACTTTAATTAATTAGCTGTAATTCAGTGACTTTATTTAACCACTACAAAAGCCTTACCTGCTGCTTGTATGTCTCCCTGCCAAAGCCTCGTTCCCACTCCTACACTGGTCCACTCACACTTTGACCCTGCTGAGTCGTGAATCGATTGGTCTGCCACAAATGCACCGAGCCCCGCCGAACGCTTTTTTAAAACTCTTCTCTCCTGTCTGCGAATCAAATGATCTGCCACTAATGTTTGGGGCTGACCTCCACCAGGATTCCCACCCCCTCTGATTTTTCTCCCATGTCTACGCTGTTTCCCGTTATGAGAAGAACTCCTTTTCCTCTTCAGGCTGGAGGACCACGCAGGTACATGAAGACCAATGCAGCAGCACCCTCAGCTTCCATCACCCCGTCCCCCAATGCACTTTCCTCGGCCTTCCGCTGAACCTCAGGGCAAGCAGGTTCCTTGGTATAAGGCACAGGGGCAGGTATAAACTGTGTTCTCAGGGGCCTTTTTTCCAGGTGTTTAGATTTCTACTTTGCTTTCCTGCCCTGCAGAATCTGCTCCCCATCCTGCTCTGCAGGTACGCTACACATGGCCTCGAGTTTCCTCACTTAACCACAGGGGCAGAAGCAGACGCAGGGGGAGAAACAGGGTTATGGGCAGCAAGGGCAGTGGTGCCAGAGGTGGAATCCTTGGGCTGAGGATTGGGACAGTCCCTCCAAAAGTGCCCCACAGGCGCTTTGAGCTCCAGTACACCTGGTAGTTTACTCCTTTGTACCAGACAGTAAATAGCTGGTACCAGTAAGAGATTACATTGTGGTGGGTGCATCTCCAAAATTTATGTCTGATGGTAGTGATCTCTGATCTTAATTTGTTCCAAGAGGGCTAGATGGGGAAGGAGGACCTCACTGGGAATAAAGGATTTGATGTGCAGTTTTGGTCACCTACCTACAGGAAAGATGGAAACAAGGTTGAAAGAGTGCAGAGAAAATTTACAAGGATATTGCCGGGTCTGGAGGACCTGAGCTATAAGGAAAGATTGAGTAGGTTAGAACTGTATTCTTTAGAACATAGAAGATTGAAAGGAAATTTGATAGAGGTATATAAATTTATGAGGGGTATGGATGCAAATGCAAGCAGGCTTTTTCCACTAGGACTACAACTAGAGGTCATGGCTTAAGGTTGGAAGATGAAAACTTCAAGGGGTACCTGAGGGGAAACTTCTTCACTCAGAGGATGGTGAGAGTGTGGAACGAGCTGCCAGCACAAGAGGTGTATGTGAGCTCGATTTCAATGTTTAAGAGAAGTTTGGATGGTTACATGGATAGTAGGGGTATGGGTGTGTCAGGTCACTGGTCCGAGTGCTACTGGTACCATGTAACCCAGTACTACCTGTCGCATGGTCAGGTGGTTGGCGAATAAACTGGCTCCCCCACCTGGTGAGGAGGGTGGCTAGACACCCTGCAGGAAGAAAATCCATTCACGTACACGCTGTTCCTTTCTGAGGAGTGGGGTACCACCCCACTAACTGACTGAAAGGAACCATCATCATCCTATGGGATGGATAGCCAGAGGGAGGGGTATGGAGGGCTGTGGTCCCCGTGCCAGTTGAGTAGGCAGTTTAAATGGTTTTGGCATGAACTAGATGGGCCAAATAGTCCACTTCTGTGCTTTACTTCTCTATGACTGTATAACCATTAATGGGGCTATGTTACAGACCACTTACCAGTCCCGGGGATTTAGAGGAACAAATCTGCATCAGTGATGTTACAATAGGTGATTTTAACTTTCCACATATTGACTGGGAATCCCATACTATGAAAGGACTAGATGGGATGGAGTTTGTCAAATGTGTTCAGGGAGATTTCCTTCATTAGTACATAGGAGTCCCAATGAGATGAGGGAGTGAGACATGGCAGATGATAGATGTTTGTGTAGGGGTACACTCTGCGTCTAGTGACCACAAAGCCATTAGTTTCAGAGTAACCATGCAAAAAGATAGGTCTGTCCATGGGATAAGATTCTAAATTGGAGAAAGGCCAATTTTGATGGTATCAGAATTGATCTGGCAAGCGTGGATTGGGACAGGCTGGTTCCTGACAAAGGTGTACTTGATAAATGGGCCTTCAAAAGTGAAATGTTGAGAGTACAAAGCTTGTATGTGCCTGTCAGAATAAAAGGTAAAGATAACAGGTCTAGGGAACCTTTGTTTTCAAGAGACATTGTTAAGAGAAAAAAAGAGATACATAGCAGGTATGAACGAATGAGGTGCTTATGGAGTATAAGAAATGCAAGAGAACACTTAAAGAAATCAGGAGGGCAAAAAGAAGGTATGAAGTTGCTCTAGCAGACAAGGTGAATGAGAATTCTCAGAGATTCTACAGATATGTTCAGACCAAAAGGATCACAAGGGCCAAAATTGGTCCTCTGGAAGATCAAAATGGTAGTCCATGTGTGGAGCCAAAAGAGATGGAGGAGATATTAAATAATGTTTTTGTGTCTCATGAGTAAATACAGATGCAGAGTGTATAGAAGTGAGCAGCTTCAACATCGTGGACCCTTTACAGATTACAGAGAAGGTTCTGGCTATCCTGAGGCAAATTGGGGTGGATAAATCCCCAGGGCCTGACAATATATTCCCTCAGACCCTACAGGAAACAAGTGCAGAAATTGCTGGGGCCCTAGCAGAGATATTTAAATCATCCTTAGTGGCAAGAGAGGAACCAGAGGATTGGAGGATAGCCGGGGTTGGTCCACTGTTTGAAAAAAGCTCTAAACCTGTACCTGGAAGTTATAGGCCAGTGAGTCTGACATCAGTTGTGGGAAAGTTATTGGAAGGTATTCTAAGGGACCGGATATATAAGTATTTGGAGAGAAATGAGCTGGTTAAGGACTGTCAGCATGGCTTTGTGCATAGTAGGCCATGTCTAACCAATCTTATAGAGTTTTTTGAGGAAGTTACCAGGAAAGTAGATGAAGGCTCGGCAGTAGATATTGTCTACATGGACTTTAGTAAGGCATTTGACAAAGAGTCCCACATGGGAAATTGTTCAGTCATTTGGCATTCAAGATGAGGTAATAAGTTGGATTAAACATTAGTTTTCTGGGAAAAACCAGAGAGTGGTAGTAGAGGGTTGCCTTTCTGAATGGAGGCCTTTGACTAGTGGTGTGTTGGGTCCTTTGTTGTCTGTATCAATGATTTAGATGGCAATGTGATGAACTGGATCAGCAAATTCACTGAGATAGAGGGTGCAGTGGACAGTGAGGAAGGCTATCATGGCTTGCAGAGGGATCTGCATCAGCTAGAAAAAA